>NW_022280168.1:135151-196033 GCF_004355925.1 Anarrhichthys ocellatus | reverse complement strand
GTCGTCTTCACCACGTCTAGATGCATTGAGCTGCTGCCATGTGATTGCCTGATTAGCCATTTGTGTTAACAAGCAATTGAACAGGTGTGCCTAATAAAGTGGCCAGTGAGTGCATGTGTAACTGAGCCCAACACGCTACACATAACTCCATCACAAATCTGCAACTGGAAGCCTGCATGATTTGAATGATATGACAGCTATTTGTATATAAGTGTTTGCTCTGCTGAACAAGTTCAAAAAGAGTCATCTGCCCAAAGGAAGAGCTCCACTTTGCAACAGTGATTGTGGTTAGAGACCAGTGGCTTGTTTCTTCTACCGCCATCTCGTCTCTCATAATTGCCTCTGCTGCTAAATGTAGCTGACTGGGTTGAGCTACCTTGTGGTATTCTGAGAATGTGTCAAAGCAACCGTTTGTGAAATGGCCATTGTGTGGAATTTATTCGAAACCCACCCACTTCCCAAAAATGTATTCTTACTGAAACAGAACTGAAATTGTTAAAAACCAAAGACAAATACATTCTCTTGAAGGCAGCTTTTCTGAAAATCATCATTCTTGCACAATTATTTCCAAAGACAACATTAACACAGCTCTTGGCAAATACTTCATTGAAAGGCTAACGTCAGCAAAATTCCTGAGACCCAGTGTGCTAGATAAGACAAAAAGAACACCGTTTCCTGCTCTGTCATATGTTGGCGGAGCCACAATAAGCACACATTGACATTAAATGCACTGTAACAAGAGGCTTCTGGAACCCACACAATCTGTGGGCTGGAATGGCCGGCACACATTTCCGCTGGCCAGCAGGCTCATTTTAGCTGTACATTTGTCATCTTTTTTCACATCACTAATACCATATACATAGGTATTGGACATACATTTCTTGGATTTACTGGAACTACAAGGCAGAGTGATCAGGGTTAGGGATGTTTAACTAGAGGGAAATAAGTTGTGATAACATTTCTTTGCAAACTGGAGATATGGTCCTGAACAGAGAGCATGGGAGCACATTTAATGCAGCACCTTGCAGCAAGAAAGCTCATGGAAGGCTGCATCTTGGAGACCATTTTGAACTCAGCAAACATCTCAGAGATTGCTCAACTGATTCCGGCCGCAATGTCGACATGTGAAAGGTCTAGAAAATGTGACGTACAGCGGGAAGTCAATGTAAAACGAGGCAGCTGTTAGAACTCAGACGAGTGCTTAGTAGTAAAATGCATGGCTTCTCAGGATTTTGAATGATGATGGGGTCTAGCCCCGAAGATAGCGACAACTTTGGCTCTTGGACTGTTAAGGCGGAGCAGCTATTCTCATTTTAGTTTAACACTAAAATGAGAATAGCTGGTCCAAATAATGAGTGGCCACTCTACAACCAGTCTTTCGATCCAGCTACAAGAGCTTCTTTCTAAATGTGCGGCCTGTGTGCAGATTAGCAGCTAAACCGGAAGATTAAAATCTTTATAAAATATTATTATATTCTGTACCAACAGTGTCAAACTGTTTCAAAAGTAACATGACAAAGATATAATTTAATGGCACGTGCCATGACTCATTACGGCCACTAGGGACAAACAAGCTAACCGTGAGTGCATGGAATGGATTTGTGTGAATCAATGAATGAAAATAGAATTAAAGTATTTTTGGGTTTCAAGAGGTACTTTGTGTTAAAAACAGTTGCAATTTATTATGACACAAAAGAGTGGCCACATTAAACCAGAACTGACATAAAACGTTTAGAACCAATTATCTTGATCTCTAGTGGTAAAACAAAACAGCAGATGTAATAACTTCATTTGAAATTAAATTTATACATTATTGTGTAAATTAGTCAATAACTTCTAAAAATGCATTAAGAGCCAAATTTAATCGGTTGTTTTGTGACTAAAGTGCATCTGCTAAATAAGAAGCTTCATTAAACCGAACACTTCAAATAAAGTTGGTTCAAAAAGGTTGCTATACAACAGCGGCAAAGCTCTTCGTGTTCAAGATTGCAAATGCTAAATATACAAACCGGCAGAGAGGGAAGCCTACACAAGGACCCGCTGACTGTAAATTTAAGATCTGTAGTACAAATTGCTGCTTCACGACACCGCGGTCGGCACTTTAATTTGAGCTTTTACTCTGGCAGCTTTGCTAAATGTGTGTACTTCCTTTCTGGATCACGCCCAAGAAAGATGCAGTTCACTTTGGAAATCCTGTGGAATTTTAATAGAACACGATTATAACATGACTGCATGATGATGGGCATTCCAGCGGCCAGGTGTGGCTGCTGGGATCATGTACGCTTGTAATCAGCAGCCTAATTGCCAGGAAATACATTAAAAGTATACCAGCCAATCTCACATTTGATCAGCACAGCTCCCCTTTGCTATGGAGAGGAGGTTGGGTCAAGTAATGACTTCCTGTTGGCCGTTTACCCCAGGCAATCCAAGGCTTTAGGAGCACTTCCTGCTTCAGGAAACGTCTATCCTTACAATCCAGTTACTCTGAACATGATGCGGGCTAGCAGGAGACAGAGGTCTGTGTGACAGGGTAAAGATGACCTATAATCTGCTCTACAGAGTACTTGCTAGTTATCATTTTGTGAAACATTTAAGGCTGTCACAATAACTGCAATACTGAGCTATTAATAAACCAACCACAAGATACGGCAAGCAATTGCCAAAACATACATTTATATTAGTGCTGGGCAATGATTACAATTTTTAAATTCAGATTAATCGCATGATTTTTTTGCGATTAAGCTCATTGTTATGCGCAACATTCAATAATGAATTTGAAGGTAGCGTATTGCGCACTTTTATTTTAAAAGTACTGCTATATGAACAAAAGTGCAATAACATTTGATTTGCAAACACTTTAAACAAATAAGGTTATTTTTTACAGCAGTATTCCCTTTACACAGAATACAGTTATAATGACTCTGATAATAGATATCAGCCGGTGTTCACAACTTTATCTTCATGTGTGTAACAGATGCAATTTGTAATCCAAAACCCATCTACGTCAAGTTTTCTGCTTTTTTTAAATGTTTGATCAATTCTCAGTAGCGATAAGTAAATGTGATGCTTATTATACATATTCCAAACAAAAACACTTTAAAAAAATCATTTAAATGAATCATTTCTTTTTTGGGTATTTTGGTCAGACACATATGCAACGCTGATTACCGTAATATGTGTGGTATTTGTTATAAATGTACGTTGGTACATAGAGGGTGATAAGAAGCTGTACTTGGAGGGACTTAGGACCCAGGGGAACGTAGGTGAAGGAAACAGGAAGAGACGCCACACAACAGCTGTTTCACCGCTCCAGCCGGCCGGTTCTGGTGTTAAAAATGTCTGCTTAATAATAAAAAGTAAAAAAAACAAAAAAAAAAAAAACTGCGTTAACGCGCAATAAAATAATTGTCGGCATTAACTTGCCCAGCACAGAGAGACAGAGACATCTTTTTTTTTTTAAATTATTTTCAGTGGGAGCGCCGTGTACTTACACTATGCTACAAACACCAGCCGTGTGACAAAACGCTGGGTGTCTATTCTTTTTTTCTGGTCACTGTCACTTTTTTACCCAGCCATCCAATCACTATGGAGGCTACATGAGGAGACACGAATACCAAGGAACCAGCCGGTCTGTCCTCCCTCCCTACGTGCTTCAGTCTTCATCCAGATCCAGCACCCTACCTGGTGCCGACATTTTTACTTCTGCAAATATTCCGTATCATAGCAACCAAACAACCAAAGTGTCTCAACTGGAAGAAGAAAAACCTGCTGCACCTCACTGTACTTCTGTGTCCTGCATTCAACAATAAACAAACATTGAATTAGTTCAAAACTGTCAATTTTGTAATTCAAAGAGCAACAATATACCTAATAAAAGCTAGAAATGGGAACATTTCAATTCGCTCTCAACAGCTCTCAGGATGTCGTGTGCATGCTAGAAAATGACATCATCACGGCTTGCGAGTCAACGCTTCTACGACGACACGATCAGTCGGCATTACTTCATTCTCTGCTCAGGTAGACATTACTCCACTATTTCTTTACATAGATAATAGTTGTTTGCTGCTAAATTAATGCTCTGAAATACAGCTCCTTTAACATCAAAAAAGATAAAGTAATTTTTTCTTTTAAAAGAAAAGAAAGAAACGCAATGATGGCGCATATCACACTGTTGAACCAATCAGTGTCACAGCCCTAGAAGGATTCTGTGTTCTGTGAGAAATACTGAACAAAACTCAGAAGCTTAAGTTTAAAGACTCAGACAGGTGTCACGTGTTGACTAAGACTTCTCCAGTGCATAACAGTGGGCTACAGGAGCAAGCACGTTGTGCTGCTGGATCTCACAGGCCCCGTCAGAGTCACAGCGGGCTGTGGACCGGGCGTCAGCACTCTTTTTAAGGGTTGTCACTTGATGCCACTGCAGTCACACGGTCCTTCAGTGTGGGCAGGGGGAAGCTGTGGTGCACTAATTTAACTATACTTCATGCTGGACAAGCAGATGCAAGTAAAATTGCCAAAGCAATATCATCAATTCAAATTTTGAACAGTCCAGAGTCTGACTCCTCAAATACATCTGCTCAATTCTTTAGAACATGTTATCAAAATGCTGTTCTGTAAGGCCTTTAAAACTGTTGCTTGTACATGCTACCTTTTCATCAACAGTAAATTCTCTGGCACTGCACAGCCGCAGAAACCTAGTTTACACACACAACTTCTGCAATCAGTAAACCCAGATTCCTAAATGTCCAACCACAGCCAGCCATGTAAACAGAACATACGATTCCAGTGGGCAAAACGTAAATGGGGCCAACAGAGAACCAGATCCACAATCCAAACTCAGAACAGGTGAGACATGAAAGCCATACAGATGTGCACGTTGGTCTGAGGTGTGGGTGAAACTGTCAGAACATAAGCGCCTCACTTAATAACCTCGTAAACTACAAACCATGAATAAACGGACCAAAGGTCAACATTTACTTCATTGTCCTTCTGGAGATGTTACACAAAAAAAGGTCAGTTTAAGTTTCAACTATTGCCCTCTGTATGAGTAGTTGGTAATAGTCTCAACCATGTCAAATATACACATATCAAACACACACACACATTTTTCAGCACAGCACATTGGTGGCCAAACCCTCTGCACATAACAGGAAGTGGTGCAAATGTCTTATTGGAGGTGCTTTGCTTGTAAAAAACCTCCAATCACCAACACCTTTCACACATGCAGCCTTTGACTATCTAGTACAAGAACTGCTAGGCAAGTATCACTACTGCAAGGTAGTGGTGCAACGGATCAGAAACCCACGGATCGCATCGTATCGGCAAACAGAAAGCATAAATGATGTCCAGATCGCATATTTTACTGAATATTGGCAGATAACAATGTCAGTTTATTTCACTTGTGATGGTTAACGTTTAACTGTGCAATTAATCCGCGGTTCACATATGTGTCGACAAGGGCGGATCAGTACAGATCGACAGCGATCCCTTACACCACTACTGCAAGGCTATTCCTCTCAAGTGAAAAAAAAGCTGTCACGTTATTGAAATGAAAAGGACAGCTTTAGAACACTCGTTTTCTTGCTGCTTATGCGAGAGAACCAATCCTAATGTAGAAAGTGGTATGCTCCACTTGTATTTCACATCTGCCTAAAAGAACTCAACAACATGAGAACAAGTGTGTGTTCAGTCTTTCCCTCACCTTTCTGCTACAAAAGTAACAAAATAACACTGACAAATGACCTACTGTTCTACAAGTCTACCTTTAAAGTAATATCTACTAAACCGGGAAGAGATCACTTCAATATTTAGAGCAGACCAGCCACCGAAAACACTGGATGTCAGATTGGAGAGCATGTGACACACCAATATTAATTAACACTTGGGTACCTGCAGCGTCTGAATAATGCACCATGGACCACAGGACATCAACAGGCCCATTCATATGCCTACAAATCCTATGGCTACTTCCTCTTGAATCAAGATTTTTATGCCTGTACCAAAGGTCAACAGCCACTGCTGACTTCATATATTCATCACCCCATGAGAGACCTTCGACCACTCGCAGTGTGAGAAGAACTTATGATGTTCAATGGCAATAACCCGGACCAAAAAAATAAAGAAAGATTGCTGCCATGAACTTGTGCAGACCATTATTAAACAACAACACAGTTGAGCAACAAAAATAAACTGCACTAACCCTAATTTTCCCTCTAGAAATCTCACACTGACTTTAAACGAACACGCAAGTAAATAAGCTGAAGCTGGCAGCAGAGGTTGATTTGTTCACCCTTCACTTATCCCGGTCTGGTAACTGCAGAGTCTCTTAAGTTATGCGACTGAGTTTATCTAGCATGCCAGTGTTAAAGAATGTGAACTGTGGGCCAGCGTAAACTAAACAAAGACGGGCCATGTCTCACCTGCTACCCAGACAGCAGGAACATAGGAAAGGCAGCGAGACACATCAAGGCAATACTTGGCTGGTGAAGAAACTCCAAACACAAGTGCACCCTTCGGCCCTCTTTAAATACCTCAACCTAAGTGAGATTCCTGCTCGGCAGTGGGTCTCTAGATTACCTCAGGGAGAGGCTTGAATTCAGCAGTTCCACAGATGAGCCACATATCAGCTGGTTGTCCGGTATCAGCGAGGTCACTGGGACATGGCCTCATTACGGCAGAGTCCATCAGCTAAAAGGTGTAGCTATTCAAAAACCCACATGTTCCAAAATCAAACATGGCGCGCCGTGCCTAAAAATACGAGCTGAGTGGAAGTGGACTCCATATGGTACCAAAGGGCTGCCTGCAACAGGAACATAGTTGGTTGCCGAGACAGTACGTAGAACAGAAAAGAGCACTGTGATGAAACACACATTATATATTCATCAATTCTTTACAATAATCATCCTAACAGGATCTTTGCTTACAGATCATGCCACCATTTAACCAGCAACCAACTGACATAACAATACTCAAATATAAATATCTCTGTGTCAGACAGGGAAGTTATTGAGAACCTTATACCAAGTAACTAAAAGGCTTATCGATGCCTGCTATTCACATTAAATTGCAATGACTCATTTGCTGAGTAGGTGCACTGCATGTTTGCCGTTTGTGGACCGAAGTGCTACCATGTTCTGGTGCCGTTTGTGTGCCTTAAATCAAGGCTGATAGAAGTAGAACAACATCTAAGACAGTCTATCCCTGAAGAGAAACAACTGAATGGAAAAAGATGATGAATGATAAACACAGTTAGCAAATATTTGCAGGGCAACAAATTAGCACATCTAATGAAATTGAGACCCAACGTGCCAATATAAAATGGATGTGCATTACTTTCACTCTGTTTAAATGATACGGAGTGGAGCAGCACATTCATGCTCAGCTGTCTCAGAGTACTTATTTTTACATTGGAAACAGGGTTGACAGCTGCTCTGATTATGATTAAGCCGACAGTCCTGTTGATACTGGGTCACAAATAAGGGCAATGTTTACAACCTGACAAGATCTTGTAAGTTACAATGTAACAATGTGTTTTCAGCTAATGGTATGGGGTAACCAGTGATCAACGCTACAAGGACTGATAAGCTGCACGTGATCCAATGCATGCAGATTAGTATGAACTGATAAAAAAAACAAAAACAGGATAATGTATAAATATGATCTGTTGACTGACAGCACCATGGAGGTCTTGGAAAAGATAGATAGACACTCAAACAAGACCCAAAGGTCAGGAAGAGCAAAGGCTGTGTCAACTATCCAGCAGTCAAACCACCAAATGCACTAAAAGAGAGCGACTGTTAAGGTCCATTCATAAACAGCTCAAAAACTAAAATACCCGGAAGGATCTGGTCGTGGCCCTGTTGAATATATATTAGCTTGTGTGCTCTCCAGAAAGCTGTGAAGGTCTGCTGCTACTGCATGAAAAGTACTAACTCAACAGAGCTTTAAGTGATTACCATTCCTCCCAATACAATCACACATCTGGCAGTATGTGCTATTCTCAAAACACTAAACTTTATGTTTTTATAATGTTGGCAGCCAATTCAATGAAGCCAACGTTACTTTGCGTCATGCAGCTACTAATTCATGTGAAATGCTGCTTTAGTGCACGTGAGCAGACTGAGTGACGTTAGTGGGACTAACCTGTGGGACATTAGAAAGATGAAATATCAACGGAACTACTTTAACACCACTTCTTTGGTGCAACGTTAACCTGAATGGCAAATTGAAGTGTGTTTCAGGAAAAATCAGGCTGAAATTATTTAATAGACTATACAAGTTAGCGTGTTCAACAAAGAAGGTCAACTCTTGTTACCTTGCTCCGTTAGATGTGGACTTCAGAGCTAACGTTAGCTAGCCAACGCGGTGTCCTACTCGGATCAAATTATTTTTAACTATTTGTGCAATGCCTCGGGTGGCTGTTTAGGGGGATGTGGTTATTCATTCAAAATAAAAAGTGATAACGCGTTACAATTCGCATGAACAAGGATCCAAGCTGCTAACACTGAGCCCATCATTGGCAGCCTGTTTGTCAGGTACCAAAAGCCTGGCTACTATTTAAGATCAAATGAACATCTATGGAAGCACATGCTAGTGTTGATAGTAGACGAACTACCACAGTGTGTATGGGTTCATGGAACTTAACCTTAGCGTTAAGTTCACCTACACGTATGTGCAGGAGGCCTCATAGCCAGGACACGGCATTCAATTTCTGACGTTAATTTTAAAAAAAGAAGCCAAGCAATAATGAAATATTGAACAGTTAACATTACGGGTATATCAATAATCAATTAATAAGATACTTACAATCCAAATGTTTCTTTTTTGGCCCCATTACTTCATGTGTGGTCGCCTTGCACACCGTTTTGGATATCGCCGACCCGGTGACACTGTGCTGAGCGGCGGTTATCCTGTCTGTGATGCTCTGACCAGACATCCTGTATCGGATCAAATCAACAGTCACCGCTACAGAAACCTTTCCAAATCCAGCGGAATAGCCTGGGTTTGTGGACGGTGTCGATCTTCAAGGGATCTGTGCCACCTGACAACACTGGAGACAATTGAGAGAGACAGAAACGATACAATGAGACGACGGCAGAAGATACATTTCGGTTGTAGGCTAGCCGGCTAGCTAACTAATGGGAGAAACAACCCCACACGACTGGATTTAAAGGCGCTGACTGAACCTACGAACCATCCATAAAACCCACGACCTTAAGATACCAACCCAGTGTTCTGATTGATTGATCACTCACGTCTAGTCTCCTCTCCTCTTCCTGTACAAGTCTCACATACCGTAGCCCTAGATAGACAGACAGAATAAAAATATATATTACTTCCGGACAGAGTTTTCCACAATAAAAGCTCCATTGAGGAAAAACAATATGAAAAGCAGGATATGATAATGAAATACAGTAGCCGACTGTATCACCCCCCACCCAACGCACACTTACACAAACACACACACATTTCCTGTTAATATTACCTTCATTGTTAGTAATAAAGTAGGACGTTTATTTAGCTATGTATATTTTCACAAGCACACGTTTTGTGTCGTTGGTGGCCTACAATAGATTTTGTCCCCGATAACCATTCCTTACTTCTAAAGCTATCTACAGGTCCAAGGATTAATTTTCGCTAAAAACAAAGAAACAAAGAAACAATGTGATTGGGTTCACAAATATTTATTTTAAATACACGGTGGGATTAGGGTTAGCTCGAGCCTTTATTTTGGAGTCCACAAATGTCACTTCCGGTCTTGCGCCATTAACTGTGTCTGCCTTGATACGGCTCTAGTTCTCTCTCTTTGGTTCCCACGCTGAAGTCCGTCCAGTATTTAACAGCGTCTCTCCCTGCTGAGTAGTTTTAAACTAGCGTTTAAATGGACTGAGAGGTTTGAGGGAAAATAGCGGGTCTGTTTCCTGGTCAGTCCTTGACCTCTCACAACGTTGGTAGTGCACATTATGTACCAAGTGCATACTTCATGACCGGCTGCTGGTGTGAGCTAGAAATGAGGCCCTGGAACTGCAGCCTCCTCTATCGCAGGAACATAACACTGCTAGAGAGGCTCCATCTCTGCCCTGCGCTGATCTGAGAACATAGCTTAGTGTCTGTGTGCCTTATTGGGTATAACCTATCGTTAGATCGATATTGGCTTCTATGACATTTGGTCGATAATCAAGTTTGATGATTTAATTACCAATGAAAGACTTGGAAGTCAAAAAAACATCCCGTTACATTTTCCATCTGTTTGGTGACGTGTGTGCTTTATTAGGTCTATCCATAGGCCTCTCATTTGAGGTCAAAGGTGTGCTTTACTATTGATACTCCAGTACAGTCATTAGTTTGCGTTCATCAGAATTTCCATAACATTTTCGAATTGTAGTAACTTTCATTAAACTAATAAATAAGCTCGGGCCTATATCACATAGGACAGGCATGTCCAAAGTCCGGCCCGAGGTCAGATTTTATATGGCCCACACCTTCTGTCTTAAAATGCATTATTTATGGTCCGCCAGCACAGTCAATACGGAATGAATAAATCATACAAATTCAACATGCAATTCCTCTTTTTACCTCATGGTGGCAGCACCACTCTGTAACGGTCTGTAACGGTAAGGGTCAGAGCCAATTTCAAACAGCCAGACGGCTGTTTGAAATTGGCTCTGACCCTTGAACTGTGATGTTACGGCAAGTAAAAAAAGGAAAGTCGATAATGAGGGCCGCCGCTTCCAGGAGAGGTGGAGATCGCAATATTTTTTTCACCGAAAACCGAAACAACTGTGTCTGCCTAATTAGTCATGAGACTGTTGCCTTGTTTAAGGAATATAATGTAAAGAGACACTACGAGACCAAACATGCTAATGCTACAACAAGCTATCAGAGCGACCGTGCTAGAAAAGTGAAGCAACTCCAAGATAACTTGGCCACACAGCAGCGGTCCTTTTCACATGAAAACATCATCAAAGTAAGCTACCAAGTGGCCATGCTAACTGCTAAACATGACAAACCTTTTACGGAAGGTGAGTTTATCAAAGACTGTGTTATGAAAATAGTGGAAAACATAATTGCCCCAAAAAGAAGACCGAGTTTTTTTCGTTAGCCTGTTTCATGTGTGTTGAACTTAAATATGAGACAACTTTTCATTACCCTCACTAAGTCATATTTAAGATTGTCTTGAGGTGAGAACATTGATCGGTTTCTATGTAATTAGCTTTTAGATTGCTTGTTCTTTGTGTTATCTGACACCCCTGCGGTAAAGTAACAATAATGTCAGGAAGTAAAGTGACATTTTTTTATCAACCTGACAAAATTACGTTCTTGTGGGAAGAAAAGGCAACACTGTAGCTTCTTTACATTCTATTGGAATTGTATCAGAATGTAGCTTCTTTACATTCTAATAGAATGTAAAGAAGCTACAATGTATAGAATGATTCTATTGAAGTTATTCATTTTTTAAATGCTTTAGACGAGTCACTAATCACTTTAAAATAGTGATTATAGCTGCTTACATTTGGTTACATTGCTATTTGCTGTCATTGAAAATAAAATGATTAAATAACAATGTATGTATAGGCTACTTGTATTGTTTAAAATAATGTCAGCAGGGACTGTTGGCCCTTGGGCATTTTCACATTATCAAATCTGGCCCTCTTTGAAAAAAGTTTGGACACCCCTGACATAGGATGTGTACACAACTGTTTTCTCTAAATCATAGTGACTTGGTGATCTAGTGGATCCAGCATTGCTGTGGTCAGGGTAGGAAGCGTTTTTCATTGTTTGGTGAACTCTTGAATAAAAAAAAAAACTTCAGTTGGGTCAGTCAATCATTTCCCACAGGAAGCTCTAATGTGGATTGCTTCAGTAAATTGCGTACTTAGTGAGGGCTTTCTACCCTGACCCCACGCGAGGAAACCAAAAAAATCCTGTGACAGAGACAGCCTTGCTCTGGGCTGGGGGCTGCATTTGGCCCGTTTAGCATGTCAAGTGGTACAAAGCTATTTTGGGATCCAATGGAAAATATGGAGTGAGGTAGCCTACATGTTCATTTATACACCATACACATTGGGTAAAAAAGTGTCAAAGGACGAAAATACAGAAAAGGTAAAATAGCCTTATTTTCCTTTGATAATAATAATGATATTTGTGATAGCAATAATATTTTATTTATATATAATTTTTTTAAACTGAAGCACAAAGGGCTTTCCAGATTTAAACGTGCAGAATAAAAAAATAGAAACCAACCTGCATGACATACAAAAAATAGGAACATTCGCACATGAATAAGCACTGGGGAACTACACTGGATGTTTCATGTATTGCCTAGTTAATACCTCATGTAGTAGGCTACAATGATTGAATCACTTTTAGCATTACCTAAGCATCTGTGCTCTATTCACATAATGACTTAATGGTAATACAGATACCACAGACAACTTTTTCATTCACCCCCTCAGCAGTTAACACTGTTGGCTTCTCCATACTTACTTCAACATATTTAGTTCTGATATTTCCGACAACATTAAACAAGCTTTCCTTGCCCCACCGTCACAATATTTGGTTTAACTTTGAGGACATCTAGTGGCCATCATTTGTAACTAGAAAATGTATTTCCTGCTGAAAATGCGTTGGAATGCTAAAAGCTGAAATGAATTGCATAAACATTGCTGAAAATAGATATCCAATTTAAAAAAAATTGTAAAAAGCTTAATAATTCAAAAAGTTTAAAGATTACAAATATGAAAAGTTATATCACCCCTCTCCTGAAAGAGCTGAACATTTTGATATTAAAATGGTTTCTGTGGCTTAAAAAATTTCATCAGTAGTGATATTTGTAGTAGTAGTAGAAGTATTATTAGTAGTAGAAGTATTAGTAATTAGAAGAGGTAGTAGAAGAAGTAGTATCAGTAGTCATAGTAATATCTGTAGTATTGGTCGTAGTATTTAATATAACAGTAGTAGCAGTAGTAGTAGTACTAGTAGCAGTCGTACTAATAGCTGTAGTAGTATTACTACTTTTAGTAGCATGAATAGCAGTAGTAGTAGTAGCAGTTGTAGTATAAGTAATAGTAGTAGTGGTAGTAATAGCAGTAGTGGTAGTAATAATATTGATGGTAGCAGTAATAGCAGTAGTAGTAATAGTAGCAACAGCAAAAGTTATAGTAGAAGTAGTAGTAGCAGTAGTAGTATTACTATATTAGCAGCAGCAGTAGTAGTTGTCGCAGTATTAGTAAGAGCATTCATTTTTTTTAACAAAAGCCTAATTTTGAGCTTGTTTAAATACAGTTAAACCATGGGGCTTTTATTTTGAAAGGTTGGGGCTGGGTGGGGGGGAGAGGGGGAGAGGAGACATAATCATAATGTTTGACACACATAAACAGAGGTTGTTAAATGCCAGGCTTCATCACAAGCATTTCAGTTAGAATTCAATCTTTGGGGGTTGTATTTTGAAATGGGGTGTGTGTGTGTGGGGGGTCATCTAAAAGTCTCCAAGACCTGAATGACTGTATGAGAGAGAGACACACACACACAGAGAGAGAGACTCACACACAGAGAGAGAGAGAGAGGGGGAGGAGTGCATGTGCGTGTGCCAGTGCCTCTCTGTGTTTATCAACATCACTACACTAATTAGCTTAATCAGAAACACCTGTGTCCTTGCAGCCTTTTCATGGAGATAAAACAGAGAAACACCTCTCAAACAAATCCTCAAAACTCCCATAACCGTAGCTCCTATTGCTCCGATATTAATAAATGAGAGGAAGGATGAGTTGAAGAACAGATCCTGTAAAAATTGTGTCTGTAGTGTAAAAAATGTGGCTGAACTGGCGATCTAGAAATGGGGTACCGTGTTCCGTGGAAGATGTTTTTGAAGCAAAATTTAACATTGGTCTCTATGGAGCAGAAAGTTGGTTTTCCTCTCAATTACAGGCTTCTGTGCCAAATGTGTAAATCTGTGGGATTCCACAGTAATTTGTCTACGACAAGGACAAGATTAGCTACTTCTACGTCCAGAAATTATGCATGAAGACCGAAGATTGTGGACACAGTGTCAAAATACAAATGTTTTTTTCGCAAGAATCTCAAGCTGCTCTTCACTCTAGCGGTGACATCACGCACTCTAAGCTGCTCAATACACACCCATTATAAAGTCAGAAAAGGGCTGAAAAATCATAAAAGTTAAATTGCTGCAGTTCAGAAAGTGTAAAAGATATTAAAATGCTGAATAATGTGGCAATAGATCAGGGTTTTCTCAACATTTTAAAGTTGAAATGGTGTCTGTAGCTGAAAATATGAGGAAGTGAAGGATTTGGAAGTTTAAGAGGATTTGAACATTTTCTCCATTGAAATCCCATTCAAAATAAAAATTGCAAAAAGCTTAATACTTCATGAAGCATAAGAGATAGAAATATGAAAAGTCATAGCATAAATGTCATTAAAGAGCTGAACATTTTGATAGTTGAACGGTTTCTGTAGCTTAAAATATGAAGGAGCAGAAGAAGAACTAGAAAATGCATTTCCTGCTGAAAATGCGTTGGAATGCTGAAAGCTGAAATGAATCGCAAAAACATTGCTGAAAATAGATATCCAATTTAAAAAAAATGGCAAAAAGCTTAATAATTCAAAAAGTTGAAAGATTACAAATATGAAGTCATATCACCCCTCTCCTGAAAGAGCTGAACATTTTGATATTCGAACGGTTTCTGTAGCTTAAAAACATTTCAGCGGTAGTGATATTTGTTGTAGTAGTGGTAGAAGTTGTAGTTGTTGTAGAAGTATTATTAGCAGCATTTGAATAAGTACTAGTTGTAGCAGTAGTGATATTTGTAGTAGCAGTAGTAGTAGAAGTATTAGTAATTAGAAGAAGTAGTAGAAGAAGTAGTATCAGTAGTCATAGTAATAGGTGTAGTATTGGTCGTAGTATTTAATATAACAGTAGTAGAAGTAGTAGTAGTAGTAGTAATAGTAATGGCAGTAGAAGAAGTAGCAGCAGTAGTAGTACTAGTAGCAGTCGTACTAATAGCTGTAGTAGTATTACTACTTTTAGTAGCATGAATAGCAGTAGTAGTAGTAGCAGTTGTAGTATAAGTAATAGTAGTAGTGGTAGTAATAGCAGTAGTGGTAGTAATAATATTGATGGTAGCAGTAGCAGTAGTAGTAATAGTTGCAACAGCAAAAGTTATAGTAGAAGTAGTAGTAGTAGTATTAGCAGTAGTAGTAGTACTATATTAGCAGCAGCAGTAGTAGTTGTCGCAGTATTAGTAAGAGCATTCATTTTGTTTTAACAAAAAAGCCTAATTTTGAGCTTGTTTAAATACAGTTAAACCATGGGGCTTTTATTTTGAAAGGGTGGGGCTGGGTGGGGGGGAGAGGGGGAGAGGAGACATAATCATAATGTTTGACACACATAAACAGAGGTTGTTAAATGCCAGGCTTCATCACAAGCATTTCAGTTAGAATTCAATCTTTGGGGGTTGTATTTTGAAATGGGGTGTGTGTGTGTGGGGGGTCATCTAAAAGTCTCCAAGACCTGAATGACTGTATGAGAGAGAGACACACACACACAGAGAGAGAGACTCACACACAGAGAGAGAGAGAGAGGGGGAGGAGTGCATGTGCGTGTGCCAGTGCCTCTCTGTGTTTATCAACATCACTAATTAGCTTAATCAGAAACACCTGTGTCCTTGCAGCCTTTTCATGGAGATAAAACAGAGAAACACCTCTCAAACAAATCCTCAAAACTTCCATAACCGTAGCTCCTATTGCTCCGATATTAATAAATGAGAGGAAGGATGAGTTGAAGAACAGATCCTGTAAAAATTGTGTCTGTAGTGTAAAAAATGTGGCTGAACTGGCGATCTAGAGATGGGGTACCGTGTTCCGTGGTAGATGTTTTTGAAGCAAAATTTAACATCGGTCTCTATGGAGCAGAAAGTTGGTTTTCCTCTCAATTACAGGCTTCTGTGTCAAATGTGTAAATCTGTGGGATTCCACAGTAATTTGTCTACGACAAGGACAAGATTAGCTACTTCTCCATCAAAAATTATGCATGAAGAGTGAAGATTGTGGACACAGTGGCAAAATATAAATGTTTTTTTCACAAGAATCTCAAGCTGCTCTTCACTCTAGCGGTGACATCACGCACTCTAAACTGTGCAATACACACCCATTATAAAGTCAGAAAAGGGCTGAAAAATCATAAAAGTTAAATTGCTGCAGTTCAAAAAGTGTAAAAGATATAAAAATGCGGAATAATGTGGCAATATATCAGGGTTTTCTCAACATTTTAAAGTTGAAATGGTGCCTGTAGCTGAAAATATGAGGAAGTTGAAGGATTTGAAAGTTGAAGAAGTTTAAGAGGATTTGAACATTTTCTCCATTGAAATCCCATTCAAAATAAAAATTGCAAGAAGCTTAATAATTCATAAAGCATAAGAGATAGAAATATGAAAAGTCATAGCATACATGTCATTAAAGAGCTGAACATTTTGATAGTTGAACGGTTTCTGTAGCTTAAAATATGAAGGAGCAGAAGAGGTGGGACGGAAGAAATATAATAATAAAAAGAAGAATAAAGATTAGGATAACAATAGTTGGAATGCTTAACAGCATTCCAACAATTATAGCACTGAATGCACAGTACTTAGAGAGGCCTCCTCAATTCAACAGATATGTTTTGTGTAAGACACATGTCTTACTCATTGTAGTTTCCAAATTCATTTATGTGATCAAACAGTTGTTGAAGTTTAAATATTCCACATTAGGATACTCTGACACTGTAGCACATCATCAGTCTGTGATAATCAATTCCTGGCATCTGTGATTCATTGTTGTGATTTTTCACTTAGAAGAACCAATATCAATAACTTTGTCTGTTTCTGTCTCAGTGATTCCTACATTTCCCAGAATGACTTCGAACAACCACCAGCCGGAACCATAAATGTGTTGAGGTTGAAGTTAAGTTAACTTCATCTTTCAGTGGTACTACCTGCATATTGGTTTGTAAATATAACTAGTTCATTATGTGTGTCATTTAATGCATAGGACTGGTCATAAAATGGACTAATGGACCAGAGTTATATCACATCATATTTTTGAAATTATCATATCTAATTCTTGGGAATCCTTAAGGGTTTATATTCATTTTGGCAAAGGACAATTTCCTGTGTGTGTGCATGTGTGCGTGTGTGGGTGGGAGAGAGAGGGAGAGAGAGAGAGAGATGGAGAGGGGGAGAGAGAGAGAAATAAGGAGCTGTGTCTGTTCTGGAATGAATTTATCTTTGTATGATTGTTGTACATTGTTGCACAATGTTGAATAGTAGAAAAACACTTTTGATTTTAAATTTCAAGGAGACTGACATTTACTGTTAAGTTTCAGTCAGCTTAAACCTTTTTTGTCCAGATGCTCAACTGCCTAGTACCTGAGCTGGGAATGTCTTGACATAAAAACTACAGCACATAAGTGTATATAAGTATGCCAAAGAAAATCGATCTAGTTAATCACTAATAGCTGCATTTATTTAGCTTAAGTAAGCGTAAGTGTGGTATGAGATGTGACATTTAGCTGTACATCTTTTCAGAAAAAAAATTTCAAATTGCATGAGGATGGTATCTTAGGATCATAACAAACCTCCCTGATGTTGAAATGATTTAAACAAACTATATGCCACACAGGGGCAAGTGCCTGCTTTGTCTAATTTGCCCAGTTGGTAATCCAGCTGTGGCTGAATGAACATCAACCATCAACTAGAAAATTCCGAAAGAAATTTTGACAGTGTGGCTTCTACTGCCCGAAGAAATCGCAATATATACACACGCCAATGTTACCGGTAGTGTCATTCAGGTTCAATTGAGATAGCGCTACTCTCTTTTCTGCATTTTAGATTCATACTCTTGGATTGAAACTTGTATTTGTGGGGCTTTTATTTTGAAAGGGTGGGACTGGGTGGGTGAGAGAGGGGGAGAGGAGACAGAATCATAATGTTTGACACTAAAATGAGAGGCTTCATCACAAGCATTCCAGTTAGAATTCATTCTGTGGGGCTTTTAATAATTTGAAATGGGGGGGGGGAGTCCTCTAAAAATATCTAAGACCTGAATGACTGTATGATAGAGAGGGAGAGAGAGACAGACAGAAAGATAGACAGTGAGTGAGTGAGACAGACGAGTAGATGGACTCAGTGAGTGGGAGAGAGAGGCAGACAGACAGACAGTTAGATGGACTGAGTGAGTGAGTGAGACAGGCAGTCTAATGATCTTTCCTTGAATATCATGTGTGGATGTGTAGAGAGAGAGAGAGACTCTGATCGCTCTGGCAATCTTTCTCATTTGGAGATTGTCCTATGTTTTATCTTTTACAGCTTACATAACTATTGTCCTGCTCTGCCATGTCTTTCCTCGTCTCGCCCTCTTGTGTCGCGGTGTGTGTAAATGTCACTCGAATCAGGAAACTTATCAGAATACCCATATTTGATTGGCTGAGCTGCATCACGTATATCTCTAAATCATGTGTGTGCGGCTTTTATTTTAAAATGGGGGGGGGAGTCCTCTAAAAGTCTCCAAGACCTGAATGACTGTATGAGAGAGACACACAGAGAGAGAGAGAGAGAGAGACAGACAGAGAGATAGAGGGAGAGGAGTGTATGTGCATGTGTGTCTCAGTGCCTCTGTGTGTTTATCAACATCACTAATGAGCTCATATAAACACCTGTGTGCTTGGGTGCATGTTGGTGATTGGAGCACCTGTGTGTTAGAGGCTAATTAAGAGAGAGTGAACAGTGATTTCCAACAAAACTACCTGTCAAACATATGCCCTTCATACCAAAACCATGAGACTAATCAATAAAATATGGATACCGTGAGAGAGATAAGACTCTGGCAAACGCGGAGATGTGTTTTTTATGTTTGTGGTGTTAAAAATGTGAGCTGGAGCGCAATATGCAAAACTGGTACCGTCTGCTTTCTTTGAGAAATGAGTGGTCAGATTTAACATGGAGTCTAATGGAGCAGTTGGTTGGAGTTCCTGTCGCTCTGTGGCTCTTTGAGCCAAATGTGTAAATCCGTTGGATTCCACAGACATCTGTGTGCGACAGCACAACATTTGCAAGCTTTTTGGCCAAAAATGGTGTATAAAGAGTAAACATTGTGGGAGCTAGAGCAATTTGTTTGGAAAACTCACAGAATATTTTCCTGCTCCGCTCCACTCTGACGGTTATGCTCTCACTCTAGCTCTTAACGAGCCGTGCAATACACACCCATTATAAAATCTGAAACGGACCCAAAATTTTCCTGAAACTTAATCTGTGACTTCATGAAAACTGTGCTAGCTATCAAAATGTCCATTTGGCTCAATAAAGTGCAGCGTTTTGTCTACGTTTTAAACTTTGAATCATGTTTCTACGTTAATATACGGCTAGTCAATATGGGCCCAAATTTAAGTGTTTTTTTAGCTCTCTTCATGCCGGAACCCCATTCAAGTGAATGGAGAAATTTTGCTCTGTTTTTTGGGATTTTCGGGAATTTTCGGGAAAACCGCTTTAGCAAATCTCTCCGAAAAATAGATAGCACACTATTCCCAATCAGGCCGCACGTTTTGATGTATTTTTCACGCCGCTGTTGGCAACGCTGTGTGAGGAGAAGCGCGCCAAACTTAATTTTGCTCCGTTTTTCGGGGTTTTCCGGGATTTTCGGGAAAACCGCTTGGCGAGTCTCTCCGAAAAATTGATTGCACACTATTCCCGATCAGACCGCACATTTTGATATATTTTTCACGCCGCTGTTGGAAATGCTGTGTGAGGAGAAGCGCGCCAAACTTTTGGATAAACCTGATTATTGTTATTATTAGTAGTAGTATGATTAAGCCCGATGGATAATATACAGTGTGCTTTGGCACAGGCAGTTTTACTGCCTTGTGCCACAAAGCCACACTGAATAAGATAGTTAAGTGCAGTTGTAGTAAAGATGCAAATACATAAATTATCTATCAGAAATGATCAGCTATATTTAAAGGAAATTAAAAATGATTTTACAATACAGAGGTTAACTTAGCGTTACTACTTTTTTATTATTGATTAGCCAAATTTGTTTAAATGTGTCTTTTTTTTTAACTTAATCATTGTGAGGATAATGATAATTAGACACTTGAGCTTAGACACCAGTACCATCGTGAAGAACCTGACCAATTCACAAAAGATATGGTACTTAAGAAATATGTACCCAAAGTTTTTATTCCACTTTTATATATTTTTCAATATATAGGTAGTTTCAGCCTATGTCGAATATTAGTTACTTTAGCTGTGCTTCAGCTGCCCTTCTCCCTCAATCATTCAGGCAGATAATGCATCCTCCTCTGAAGAATGTATTTGTCATCTATATAATGGCTATGTCAACAGGGAGGCCAAACTTAAACAGGGATACTCTCTGAGGGACACTGAACATGATGCAAAGACTTGGCTACTTGTATGTGAGCCAAGTGATGATATTTTAGCCAACAAAAGCTGAGAGACTTGCCCTTTCATTCTGTCAAACACGGAAAACTATTTGTATGCCACTCAAGCTGCTAAAGAGAGCTCAGTGTGATGGCACCCAGTCCAGATTCATTTCACTCCAGATAAAGGCTCCTCACATCTTTTTCTGTTGAGAGAGATCTTCACTAGTTTTGTCATAGTTTCAACCACTGATTCACTGTGACTTCATTCAAGTAGTATATTTCCACCAAAAATGAGGCCATTGATACATTTGACCTTTCAACTTCTTTATCTTAAATACAGAGACTGAATTTATGAATCAGAAGGAGCTTGAACACATTCTGAAGTGTATATCACACCTCATGCAAGAGGTCCACTATGATGCACAGGGAACGGATCTAAGTGCAAGAAAGACAGACGAAAGGGGATGGATTCAAGTTACTGTCATCTTAATTGATAAACACACTGGTGAGGAAATGACTTATTGCTTAGCACATAAGAAGCACATATAGTTTGACAACAGTGAAAACTAAGGGTTTAGTTACATATGTTTGTGGTCTATATAAGTATACAATCAGTCATTTATTAATATGATTAACAATAAATGTTATATCAGGATTCAGTATGAGGTGCCAAGGTGGCGTAGTGATTTTGAAATGCAGCAATGAATTAGTTTCAAACAAACAAGATCTGTTTAAAAAATAGAATGTCTAAATGTGCAGAATTATTCACTTACTGTGTACCAGATACATGAAGTCGTTCTCAAATAAAATTGGCTCACTTTCTTAGATTCATAATTGAACGTGTTGATAGAATAATGATTTTAGATGAGAACATGCAGGTCATTGCAAAATGTCCATCATCTGAATAATCACTATTAAATGTTCATAATGAAAACTATACATGTTAAAATTAATAAAAGTTTGTAAACAAAAAAGAACCAAATCAAATTTAGTTTGAGAAACTGTGAGCGAAGATTCTGACTGTTGTTAACTGGCACCAGAACATATATGGCATTTAATGTGACATTTTATTTGAACACAAAAATGTATTAAATGATTAACTGCAAAACTCACAATAATTTGTTTCTGCAAATAAAGCTGCTGTTAAGAGATATTAGTAAGGGTTCATTTTCATAACAGGCTTCTGATTATCACTTACAAGTGTCCTGCTTGTCCATGAGGGAGGAGGACAGCACATGTCCTACACTCAGAGACTGTTCAACAGTAATGAAACTATGCACACAGTGGAAACATTGTGGAGCACAATGTAGAATCTAATGACACCAGTAACAACGCAGGAACACACTTCAAACTAGATTATGAATGAATCTATTGCCTCAGTGCATGCTGGGATGGTTCTCAACACACCTACCTCATGGAACCGCATCACACAATCAGCATTCAGCCAGATATGTATGCTGCTCGTGGTGTCAACCCAAGATAACTTCATCTCGGGATTACAAATCAATCCTCAAAATGCTTTCAAAGAATCAAGTTAGTGGATGAGAATGAAGATGATTAGTTTGTCCTGATCTCTGCTTGTTATAAACCACATTTTACCATCCATCAGGTGCCTGGACTACATTTTTTGACAGTGATTTATTGTCAGAGTGATATAGCAAGTAAAAGCAAAGTCATTGGAAACTGTCACATTTTAAATTGGATTTAAGTACTCACCAAAGTACTTTAAGAATTAGGAGCTGAAAGCAAATTCAGCTAAATTTTCTGTACCAGCATTTGGAGGGCCCCAAGTCTCATGCCATACTCTTATTGAATGATTTCTCTGGTGATTCTGTTGTGAGCCTTCTTGAAAGGGAGGTACAGGATAATTGGCTAACGTGGCTTTGTGTGAGTCTTTCATCATCTAAATGTGTCTAAAATAAAATGATTATTGATTACAGAAAGTTACCCCCAAGCCAACTGCCAACTGTAAAAAAGGTGTTTACATTGACCTAGTGAATAGCTACCATGTTGGGCTTACACCTCAAAAAAGGTCCAGCAAAATGTTTCATGATGACTCTCGATGTTGAATGATGATTTTATTTGACATATGTTTCATTGAATCTCTTTAACCTTTTGTATTAATGCTTGGTTTGAGAGTATAAATCTGGCGTCAGGCTATGCACTTGGGCATTAATAACAGGCAGGTTTCTGAGAAGGGCTAACGCTGTATTGGACTGCCACGTCTCCTTCATCCCAAGTGCTATTAAGATGCTTTATAGCATAAAGCATCTTGCACTTATCTTGCAGACTTGCACTTTTGTACATCTGTACTTGGTATGGATTTTCATTTCCCTGTTCTAGCTGTGTTTTATTGTGTTGATGTAGCGTCTTTTTGTACTCTGTTTTACGTGAACCCTGGCTGCAAAACAAATTTCCCCCTTGAATCTTGAAAACAATGTCCTAAGGAGAGTCTCTATGTTCCTGGAACAAATATTTTAGCTCCCAGAAGTTTGTTAATAGTTTTATCAGTGTTGAGGTTTTACCCTAACTGTTAACAAGTTGCTCAATTACCTTCACATATTCTTTAGATTGTTTTGCCAAGATAATGTGTCAAATCCATGAATATGTAGATGTCCTATAACATAAGCAGCCATTAACACACAACAAACGGTCAACAGAAAGCTAAGAATTCTCATGGCCTTCAAAGAGCACTCAGGATTTACCCAAAAGTTGCCCGTCACCCGAGTGCTGTGGTTTGACAATGTCAGTCTGTTTGTGCAAAGTGATGAAAAGTTCCAAAATTGTGTCTTTAGCCTCTATGTTTGCCAGGTTTTATGGATTAAGATGCTCTCCAGCTGATAAGACCAACTAAATCTAACTATCAGGCATATAGAGTGATGAAAAGAGTTCTGGATAATTGAGGTGCTGAGGCACTCTAGATGATTATCAGTCTCCAATGAAGCAATGTACTATCTCCAGTTTTTGGCCAAAGTTCTCCTAATTACAATTTATCTGGATTGAAAATAAGAAGTTGCCATTCCCTTGCTGTCAATGCACACTTTCCTGTGCTGCTCTCCGAGTGAATATCATAGCATTGAAGCCCAAATTGTGTTGAGCTGTGGCGAGTCACTCCTGTCCGGTTTGCATTGGCCGCTTCAACAAGACGTTTAAGCAGGAAGACCCCGCTGGAACACCTTTGAACAATGGATTGATATAAAGTCACAGTGACTGCCAGAGCTTTAAAGAACTGATGAAAACACCAAAGATAAAAACCAAAGATGCTCTTAATCAGCTGAGACAAACAAGGTAAGGGCTGATTACACCTGATGAACTGTGCTCTGATGATTTAAGAAAAAATACAAAAACCATTTAAAAAGTTAAAAAAAAGTTGATTTCAAATTGTCATTAACTGTAAAAGCTGATGATGTTCAACAGGACAGATTGTTGTTGTGTTGAAGCTGGTAAGAAATAATACTGGTGATAACAGACATGTGGAGAAGAAAAATCCATGTGGCTGGAATTTCAAATGGTCAGAGGAGAGTAAATGAACAAGTGCCTCTTTTTGTTTCCATTGGACCTAAAGCGAGAAGTTTGCTCAAAAAATGTCATTTCCATCTCATATTCCATATTCACAGGATCCCTGTGTGTCCTCTGTCTGGTTCACACTGCAGCAAGCCCGTCACATATACTGTCATCTATACGGAAGATGGGACAGCGAGGACCGGCTAATCCCTTGAAACTGCATGAACTTTGCTTTCTTTTTCTTTGCTCTCTTTATGTGGCTGGAGTCCTGTGTCCAGGAATCAAAGTTTGGGGATCAGGTAGGAGGCCGGCAGCAGCTCGCAGCCCCACCAAGCAGATTGCCTGCTGCTATGCTGACTGAGGACTACTGCACACAAAGCATGAAAAGTGTGGATTCCGGGGGCCAAGAGCCCGCATGGTGGGCTCTGCAATCCATGACCGGCCCGGGGAGAAAGGAATGGCTCAGTCAGCAGGCCAGGGCCACTGGAGCGATGAAAAGATAATTCTCCCCCCCACCGCCACAGGACCTCATGCGGCGTCAAACCATTTGTGAGCAGTGACACAGCCAGATTGGACCGAAAGGATATGAGTGGGAAACTTCAAAACCTGCTCATGTTTCTGCGAACGTGAAAGGATTTGTATAACACATTCAGATTTGATGAACTTTCCCATGTTCTCTCTGGACAGCCCTTTTTTGTTGACATGTTCAAATAATGAATCTCTTATGTGTAGATCCCTTTTTCCCCCCCTGCTACCAAGTCCTGTTTCTAGTTGTCGGGTAGGGATGCTGTGCGGACCATTCCATCGTCTGTCCCAAGCTTATGGAGAACCGCTGACTCGCTGGCTTCCAGGAAACAGGGTGAGTGATTCTACTTTTCCTAGAGCAGCGATCTGCCTTTTTACCTCAAGCTGTCGGCTGCAGGTTTTCAAAGATAATTCTATGTGACAGTCAAAACTGTTGCAAGATTTCTGAGGAAATCTTAGTATCTGACATTAACACACTCGGGGAAGACTGATGTAGGTATTCCTCAAGAATAATGTAATATATGAAGGATTTCACTTTCTATTTGACATATAGACTGTTTCTGAAACTAAGTGCACTTTCTTGCTCTGTTTCAGGTGCTGAAATGGAACATATATTTCTGATTCTTTTACTGTTTAGTAAGGCTTTATCAGTTGGAGCTCAATTCAATGGATACAACTGTGACGCCAACTTTCACAGCCGTTTCCCTGGTGAGGAACTCAACACTTTGTCTGTAACTGGACAGAATTTAGGCCCTACATGTGAATGTCTCTTTAAAGGAAATTTCTCCACAAACTAGCTACATATACCCAAAAGGAGATAATTCATTTTTAGAGTGATGGTTTTGAACTGTCATACCAGAAGTGCACTTCTTACCTAAAACATGATAAAAAAATCAAAAAATCATCATTTCAATTTTTTATCTAAATAAATAAATAACAAAATATCAAACCTAATATCTTGTGACTCATTTTAATGCCTGTATGCACCTGCCTCTGTTTGTGTGTCTTGCAGCGGAGAGGGATATAAGTGTGTACTGTGGGGTGCAGACCATCACCCTCAAGATCAACTTCTGCCCTGTCCTCTTTTCTGGCTACACAGACACTGACCTGGCCCTCAATGGACGCCATGGAGACTCCCACTGCCGTGGTTTCATCAATAACAACACTTTTCCCACTGTGGTAATCTTTAGTATCAGCCTGGCGACGCTGGAATCCTGTGGCAATTCCCTAGTGGTAAGAAAAGCAGGAATGGTTATAATGAATTGCTTGTTTAGCAGATTTGACATTATTACTGTCAGCATCACTGACGCTGTTAATGATGGAGTTGGATTTGGTGCTTCAACTGTTATGGGTCAGAAATATTATAATATGAATAGCTTTGAGAAAATATTATCAAAGCTAATGAAAATATAGTTTACTGTAAAGGCTGGGTTATGTACAGTTTAACTACTGAAAAGTGTCATAAAATGACTCATATTCTTAGATGACTTGACAGTTACTTTTAACATTTTATATGCTAAATTATACAGGCTAAACAATTACAAACTGAAGTGGAACATTTTAAAAACAGCAAAAAGCCTCCCCACCGTTTGTAGAAAAAGATCAGATGATGAGGATGTTGGGGATTAGTGAGGGGCCTTAGCATGCTCAGTAGTATGGCTGATGGTCCAGTCCGGTGTGCCCACAGTAAGATAATGGTGGTCGGTTAGAGCCAGAAGGAGGAGTGTCACTCACACTGGTTTTGTTCGCCTCAGGTCTCCACGGCTCAAGGGCCCAACGCTTATGGTAACCTGTCACTGGTGCAGATTGGAAACATATCAGGGTATATCGACACACCGGATCCCCCCACCATCATCAGCTACCTGCCAGGTCTGCTGTACAAGTTCAGCTGCAGTTACCCACTGGAATACCTAGTCAACAACACACAGCTGGCCTCGTAAGTCTCACCTCCACTTTTTCATTGGTTTGAAAGTGCTCTAGTAGGTTGCTACAGAGAGTCAGTAAGCCATCCATTGAAATAAGTTCAACCAATTAACAAATGGGAAAAGAAAAAGTCATGGAGGGACATATTGACTACTGAAATACAGGGGGTGGACAACTAAATTCAAATACAGTCTTTTTTTTTAGAATTTATGCTGTTCAGTTTTTGTTGACTCAGAGAGGTGTTAATAAATATGTTCATTTATGAGGATGTTGTTTGTAATAATGTAAATTTGAGTCATTATGCCAACGGGGTGAACAAAATAAAATAACCACCGGCAATACATAATTAATACCGTCCACACACTAGTACTGAATTTCTGTCTCTGAGTTTGTCTTCCATGATGCACACAATTTTTATTGGAAGTATAATGCATTCGGAGACAACACCACCAGAAAATGAAGCCTAAAAAATAACGTGGTGCTGGATCAACATGTCTCTGACAGAGTCGACAAAACTTGACCATTCTCAGCTTCAAAAGGGTTCTGGGGCTATTGTTTTATATCTCATCATATTTTTGGTGTATAAGTTGTGTCCACCTCTTGCTCACAGCGTAAACAGTGCTAACAAAGTGAACAGTGCTAACAGCGTAAACAATGCTCACAAAGTAAACAGTGCTAACAGCGTAAACAATGCTCACGAAGTAAACAGTGCTCACAGCGTAAACAGTGCTCACAGCGTAAACAGTGCTCACAAAGTAAACAGTGCTCACAAAGTAAACAGTGCTAACAAAGTAAACAGTGCTAACAGCGTAAACAGTGCTCACAAAGTAAACAGTGCTGACAAAGTAAACAGTGCTAACAGCGTAAACAATGCTGACAGAGCTAACAGTGTTTACCTGAGGGAGAATCGGAGGATAGGTGCTACTCATCATGATAACAGTGTTATCAGCTGTACCTGTCTATGAGAGCAGTGCAGAGCGGCGGCCGTTAGCAAACCAGTGGGGCACGCTCATATGCACTAACATCACAACACAAGATGCTGCAAGTTTGTTCTTCTTTATTAATATTGTGAATATTAGCAAGTAAAGCACCATCTATGCTTACAGAATTATATTCTAATTTAAAAAATGCACATACCAGTCAGGCAAATGTCACTTCAAATATTGGAATCACCTTTCAAAATGTTTTTGGGAACTTTGATCTTTTCTTTATCTTCATTGAAGGTCAGCAGCTGCAATCTCAGTGAAGGAAAGCAATGGTACTTTCATCAGCACGCTGAATCTACTGCTTTACAATGTAAGTTTACATCAGTTGAGTCGAAATATCTGTTATTTTGCTGCACAGCAGGGCAGCTTATAGGCTGCTGCACTGGAGACAAAGTCATATACCAAAGCTATAATAAGTCAGAAAGCATCAACGAGCATTCAAAGCTCTGCAGCTATGTTAAATGAATCTGCACCTTTTAAATCTGCAATTTCAGTATTTTCTGAGGATGATGATCTATGTAGGAGATGAGAGGGATACCAAAGGTTTAGAAACCCTTTCATGTTGCCCAAGTAGGCAGCAAATGACCTTTAATCCTGTAATTGGAGAAAATTATTCTCAATTTACCCTCAATTCATGTTACACCATATGCTAAATATAGTCAGTTTGAACCAAACACTAATAAAGGGATTGTGTGGATACCAGATAACAAATATGCAGGGATTCATGAAGTGTAGTGAAACTGAACAAATCATCCTCAACAGGATGAAGGGAAAGAGTCGGGTATTGTGACAAACTTGCTGAAATGCTATTATGGTTTATGTACAGGACTCGTCATACATTCAGCAGCTGTCCATCCCCATGGCAGGACTGACCCTGAAGACGCGAGTGTTTGCAGCCGTAAAAGCTTCTAACCTGGATAGGAGGTATTCAATCAACATCCAGCCATTCAATCTGAATAAGCCAATTTATACCAAAACAACATATTTTTAGAGGGAGAGTAGGTTACCATATCCATTTATGTTGTCCATTATTAAATAATGCCATTGGTACAAGCACAATGTAAGCAACCCTACCTATACTGACCATGGAGAGCAATACACAGTGCTGTAAAGTGACACCTTTGGCTGCAACACAATGTGAAGAAAAACACCACTGACCTATATTTAGGTGATATAGAAGCAGAGTAGGGATTTATGGCACAACTCCACCTTCCTCCAAGAAGTTTTGACCTCTTCTATATTTAAGTTATGCCAGATCACAGTAAAAGTAAAAAAACGTGTTCTTAATTTGTTTATTAGACTCATTATAAGGATGTCTCAGAAAAATAACAGCTTATAAATTGAATCAGCCTGCTTTATAAATACACATGAGACAGATGAAGCATTAGACTTTTAACTGTGTTATTTGTTCACCTGAGAATAATTTTTGTGTTTTACTGCTCCCATTGATGATACACACAGTGCAGGCATGCACCATGTCAAAGTCTTGACTCTGACCTTGTACCTCTCTTTGATCTTAGATGTTTTTCTATCTGATCTCATGAATTCTGACAGAGTCTCTTTAAGACTCACAAATTGTGACAGAGCATGAAAACCACATCGTACATCACACTGCTGGTCCTGTATCTTTGTAATTGTTGTTGGAAATACATTCTGCTGAGTACACCTGACCTCTCCAGAGAATTGACCAAATCCCCTGATGTTCTCTGACTAGATCAGATGTAAATAGATCTAAATTTGATCATTTTCATGGGACTTATCTACTCCTTCGTTTTGAACATGACATGATTTGAATATGTGAAGCCTTTGTATTGTGGTCATTCGATCTTGCCTGTGGGGCTAGTCGTAGGTGGGAGAGTTACTTGGCCTGAAGGGTGGGAGTAAACACAAGGATACTTCACAGATTTTAAGGGGAGATGGCTCATTGTTTATCACCTTATCCTGACTTCCTTTGTCACCAGAAATACATTAACTATGTCTATGGCATGCCAATTTCCAACCCTGTCTCCTACAAATATGTTAATGTACTATAAATTTGCAACAGCAAATCCATTATGAAAGTATTACGAATAATGTTCTCTATTAATACAATGACACAATGTTGTTAATTAATAATCCAAGAATATGCAAGTATTGCTCATTTAAAAAATTGTACTGCTGGAAACAAGAGCTACTTAAATGAAAAGTGCACTCAGAGTGTATGTACTCTAGAGGCTTCAATTTTCCACATTACACATGTGTAAATTGCACATTGGCCCACAAACATCACAAAAACCCTGGTGGTACTTACTACTTACATCATTTAAACTGGGAGTGGCGGGCCGTGTATTTTATACCTGGGCCTTCAGTGCTGTCCTACTACAGTTGAACCAACTCCTAATAACCACATTATAACGCCAGCATGACGGGATGCTTTGTCATTAACGGGCAATATAGTCTGATGCATATAGTCAAAATCAATGTAATTAACACAATGAAAAGAACAAACTCACAAGAACCAGTCACATATATTTATTAGAGCTGGGCAATAATTACAATTTTTAATCGCGATTAATCGCATGATTTTCTTGTGATTGATCGCATTGTTATGCGCAAAATTCAATAATGAATTCAAAAGTAGTGTATTGCGCACTTTTATTTTAAAAGTACTGCTATATGAACAAAAGGGCAATAACATTTGGTTTGCAAACACTTTAAACAAATAAGGTTATTTTTAACAGCAGTATTCCCTATACACAGTAGCAGTTATATCTCTTCACTATCTGTGCTCAGTGTGCTGACTTTATGTGAAACGTTCCACTGCTGTACAACATCAATAACATGTTCCGCGCACGTTTCAGCAAAATGTCTTGTCTTCTGTCTTCATGACAGTCAGAGCATGTGAATGCAGCTCTGTTCATCAATATAATGCTGTAACTCCGAGGTGATGATGGTTACCCAGCGATGTCCAGTAGTCTCCAGTGAGAGCAACAGCTGGTGCACGTTGTAACGCTGTCGCTTTAGTAGTCCTCTCCTTTTCATACAACTCGTGTATTCTTCTTGTGATGGTGCGTCTTGAGGCTCATACGTGCCGTCATTCGTTGCGATCCTAAGAACGTTCCTTAGACCGACATCTTCCACAATACTAACCGGCTGCAGTTTGTATCCACTTCTCTGTAGCATCTGTTAGCTTGTCTTGCTTTTGTTTATCTATACTTCTCCCACACGCTGCATAAACGCAGTCTGCCGAAGACTTCCTCCACCGCTGCCAGTGAGCAACGGACTTTCAAAATAATAATAAAAAAATAAAATGCGTTAACGCGCGATAAAATAGTTGTCAACGTTAATTACTTAATGCATTAACGCGATAATAACGTGTTAACTTGCCCAGCACTAATATATATATGACAACAAAGCAGGTAGAATAACATAAAACCCAAATAACACGATCAACAGGCCTCTGCACATTCCAGCAAGGGCACGGTCTATTTAAATATTATTCACATCGGAGGGAGCAATATTAACCATATCATAAAAACAACACGATAGAAAAATTAACACAGTAGTAAGGCTACTGCAGATGTAAAAATACAAAAGCTGCTGTTCACTATTTAAAGACAAAAGTCCATCCTCCTTTCTTTGAGTACAAAGAATGCCACGGTTGTACAGTACATCGGTGCGGTTCGGTTTCAGTAAGAAGTCCTTCTCGATTCAGTGATGACAGTCGAGCCTCCCCAGTTGTACTTCTTGAATACATTTTAATGCGTTTGAGGGCTGAAAATGTCCACTCGGCAGAGGCAGCAGATATTGGGATTGTCACCACCAAACATGCCAAAACGCTAAAACGTAAAAACGTCTTACATATCTTTAACCTTTAACTCTTACTACTACAAAGTTCTGCTAGCTAGTTTCACAACAGTCAAGCCGCACGTTAATGCTGACGTACTTGTAGGCTAGCTAGAAGATCTGGCACGTCAAAGAATACGCCCAACATGTCAAACTAAAAATCTGATTGGTTGAAGACTATGACAATCAACAATATCGTCCCCATTTACTTAAACTGCAAAGGGATTCACTTGTAATTCTGAAGGCCTCCGGCCTCCACTTAGAGACAGCATAGGGGCGAAATCTGATTGGATAAAAGCTCTACTTAAAACAAGTTGTGCTGGAAGCAGCGCAACTGAGGAAGACAGTAGCTATGCAATGAGATAATGAGCTAATGGGAAAAAATATTTACAATACATGTAGTGTATTTATCAAAAATAATTCAATTATAAAATAGCTATAACTTTGTGATTCTGTCTAGGCCAGCAGAGAAGGCTTGCTGGCCCTGACGGCCAACCACTGGGATTTAAGATGATCTTTGCTCCTTCAGCAGATAGATGTGAAAACAGCCTTTTAATGTCAAAATCCAAGTGAAGGAACAATAAGTAAAACATTTTTGAGTGGATGAGGACTTTTATTGAAAAAATCAAAAGTAACTTGATGACCTGTTTTGTACTTTATTCAACGTTATTAAAAGTTATTCCTCATATTTTGTGGGGTTTCCTGCAAAAGCCAGCAACCTTTCAATTTCCGTCTTTACAGGAAACAATTTAGTTTAGGAAAAAAAACTACTTAGTAAGGTTTAAGTAAAGATCATCAAATACTTAGTTAGGTTTAGGAAACAAAGCAACTTAGTCAGGATTAAGAAAAGATCGTGAAATACTTTCTTAGGTTTAGGCAACAAAACCATTTAATTATGTTTAGAAAAAGAATGTCGTTTGGCTTAAAATAACCACGAAAGTGCCGGAACTACATTTTGAGAGTTACGTGACAAATCCCTGGCTAAAGGTTGTTGGTTATCGGACCCATACACTTCTCTTCCCGTGAGTGCTTTAGTGGTCTTTATACTTTGTCATTCATGATAACCTGGATAACATATGAAATAATTTCGTGGGATATCTACGAATTACAGTGCATTATCGTCCGTAGGTACAGCTACGAATGCTGGTTGAGACCAGCCTGCATAATTAACATTTATGCAAAACCACCATCTTTCTTAACCCTAACAAACATGATTCAAGCAGGAAAGGAGTCTCTGTTGTCAAAGTTTGTGCGACCACCATACATACTGACCATCTCGTATGGCTTTGGAAGCGACCTAGTAGAATTTTGGGAGCAGGTCCACACCTCTACCACGCCTCTTCCTGCATTCCCATAAATACCCACCGAAACCCACTTCTCCCGTTCCGCTCTTGAATTCCACATCAGAACAAAGACGGGCTCTTGGTTCTGGTGGAATGCATTGAAACATTTAGTAGGTAAGTAACCTTCCAACAATCTCATTTAATCTACTTACCTTGTTTCCACTATGGATACCATCTTGCTATCCCTTTCCGACGACGATCTTTTTGGACCAGAACGACCAAGTCCAAAGTCTCCTGTGCACGACAGCAAACAAGATCCGAAAACACGTCCACCACCTTTGTGATCCAGACACCTCTTTACGCCATCTAAAACTCACCGGGGAAGTAAGCGAGTCCAGCAAGCCCTTACAAAGTGTCTTGCATGGTCCATATCCCGCCCGGTTCATCCCTCCTCAACTTTCAAAACAAATACAGTTCCCAGTACACCCCCCTCATCAATGAAGAAAGGACAAGTCCATTCAAAGACATTAAAGTGCCGCTTGCAGTTCCCCGACTTCATCACCACTGAGAAAGATGCCAGTTTCCCACCATCAAACCAACTATTACGGCCTCACAATATGCAGCCATCACCACTCTCCAGCGAAGTCCCCTGACAACCAGCCTTCTTTAATCTTTGATTGGACCATAGCCACTCTTCAAAAAACATTAAAAGAAAATGGAATTCATTGTCACAGATTGGACAACAAAGCAAAACTTTTCAATACGCACATGTCTGCCTGCCGTGCTTACCGCTCAGTAAACACCAGTCCTCTTCTGGATGACTTCATCGCGCACATGCCACCAACATGCCACAACATCAGCACTCCAGTTAAAGAGAAAGTTCACCCATATCCCGATCACAAAAGCGGCAGAAACAGCAGCAGCAAAAGCAAAGACCACCTTCAGCCAACCAAAAAAAGGGCTTCAGCAACATCCAATTCTTATTTAAGCCATTTACCGGTGCTTCAGACATTGGAATTTTGAGGATCCCATCTTCCCATCAGTATACATCATCCAGGTTTTCCGACACCGGGACATCAGCCTACCTTGCCACCAGCACCAGCTACCTCTCCAGTCAGCCTGGGCAGGGGAACCTGGCAACAGTGCCCCCCTCTTCCAGCTACCTCAACAGCTTGGTGTAACCCCTGACATCGGGATGCCAGAATTTTCCGCCTCACAGTTCTACCAGTTCTTGCTATCTATGCAACCTGGAGCTACAGGCACTGGGATGCAGTACCCAGCTCTCATCCACAGCCCTTAATGCAGCAAGCTGCCCTCCCATTCATTCCCCTTCCTCCCTCCCAACTCCTTCCACCTCAGCGGACAGCCACGAACTTCACCCTAGCTACAGCTAACCCTCCCATTTGCCATACCAAGTCTTTCATTTGTTGTCCTTCTCCAGTCCCCACCAACCTATGTAAACAGATCATTGATGGTAATTACTTAGACCTTGCCGTCCTCATTATGCCTTCCCTTCACCAACTGCCTGTCAACAGATTTCCAGAAGGCCACAATCACTATCATCACCCGAAAGAGAAAACACCCACCAGCTCCAAAGAACTCACACCCACAGATATCGCTTACACTTTCTCTTTTCAGAGATTCTGTTCTCAATTCAAGAATTGGACAACTATTTGGTAATGGTTTTTATCAATACCATATCCACCTTGCCTCGAAAGCTGCTGCCTGTCTGCAACAGTTCAACAAGGACACATACTGGGGCATGCTCGACAACGCATTTTCCTGCCGCATCTTCGCTGCCCGAGCAGCCATTTCATGCTCCTTATGCGGTGCCCCGTCTCACCCAGACAGTTTTCATTCCCGCCCATGCTAAGCCACAGCTAGCCCATAAAAGAGCTTCAACTTTCTCTCGCCTATTGCCCTTGGCTCCTCCAGCACCCACACCTCTGAAGCCTATATCGTCAGCCATATAGTATAGGTAAAAAGGGGTAGGCCCATATTTAATCGAGGATGTCGTGCCTTCTGCAATAACTTACCATAGCAATAACAACACCAGTTGCAACAAGTCCCAGTGCCACTTCCTCCACATCTGCTCTTTCTGTGGAGGAGGCCACATCCGCCCAGTGTGTCCTCACAACCCCACTTCGACTAACCTATGTAATCACCTTTCGATACCCATTAACATTCCAGCCCTAGCAGCAGCACTTCAAAACCACTCTGATCTGGCTTTCGTTCAGTTCCTAATCAAGGGGTTTGAAAAAGATTTCCACCCTGGAATCTTCACACAACCATCCATCCCTTTCCAATGCAAAAATCTTCAGTCAGCTTTAAACAAACCTGAGTCCGTCGACCAGCTACTTGCTAAGGAAGTGAAAGAAGGCTTTTTGATTGGCCCATTCGCTCAACCTCCATTTCCTAACTATGGTATCAGCCTCATCTGTATCGCAACCAGGAAATACTCTGTAAAGAAACTTATCATTATTGATCTCTCTGCATCCCAGATCTCACGGCAGTACCCAGCATAGACAGATTGCTTCCGAGCAAAGACTTCACCCTTCACTACGCCACCATTAATAATGCTATCGCCCTCATCAGAACTCCCCGGAAAGGGGTCTTCACCTGTGCTTTCAAAGTTCTCCCAATCCACCCTGACTTCTGGTGTTTCTTTGGAGTCCAGTGGCGTGGGGGGAAATATTACTTCACTCTTAGGCTCACCTTCTGCTGCAAAAGCAGTCCTAAACTCTCCGACACCCTGTCAGAAGCCCTCTGCTGGATCCTGTCTAATAACCATAAAATTCCATTCCTTGTCCATCCTTTGGATGATTTTCTCATCATCTGCCCTCCCTCATCACCACACCCTATGGTTTGGTCAACCTGACTTCATTTTTTTCTGAACTTGGAGTTCCACTGTTGACAGAGGGCCCATCCACATCCCTTGATTTTTATCGGAATCCCTCTTGACACAAAGTCTTTTCACTCCATCATCGATAGCCTATCACTCTCAACCCTCTCATCTTACTGGACAGCTTGGAAGTGCTTCCACTAATTCCATGACGAGTACAATATGACCTTTCCGTCATTTGATCTGGTCCCCGTGACCTCTTTTGTTACATTTTTGCTCATTCCGTTGCTTCCTGTCTTCCTGCATCCTCACTATCTGTCACGGTTTAGGCTTTGCCCCCTGTGTTCCTGTGTCTCTGTGTCTGTGTGGCTCCGCCCCTGGTCTCCTCCCAGCTCCCTCCTGTGTCTCTGGGTACATCTCAAGTCTCTTAATTGTCATTTCCTCGATCCTCGCTTGAACCGGAAGTTGTTCTGCGCCGCCATATTGACGGCCGTCCCAAAGCTCTTATTTCTGCTCTGAGGATGGAGGAGGGAGGAGGGACCTCTGAGGAGCCATGAGCGAGGACCCACGAGAACAGACTTCCAGGAAGTGTTTTAACGGCCGACACGCCCCCTCATTGTTCATCAGTCATGTGATTGGACGCTGCAGCCGATCAGATTGATGAGATTTTTTTCAACGTGTAAACAGTGAAGACGGATCACAGAATAAACGCAAGCTTCATATTTGATTCGTTTTCTGAATCAACATCTGGTTTAAATAAATGTTCATTGTAGTCTGAACAACAAAAGGACCACAAACAACTTTCTTCATTTATTAGAAAGATTTGTGTTTTCATAATCTGATATTTCCCTCAATAACTTTTATTATGGATACAATTAAAGTCAGAGAGAGCTGGAGAGACTAAACCCTTTGTGTGTGTGTGTATATATATATATATATATATATATACAGAGAGAGAGAGAGAGAGCTGAGAGACGAAACACTTTTTACATCATTTATCATAATTTCATTCAGTCACGTGAGGCTGATCATTCCTGATTGTCAGGTTTGATGAGTTTTATCATTTAAGAGAAACAATAATCATATTCTGGGTTATTTAATATCGACGTCACAATCTAAATTTCAATTTATTTTTAATTCATAAATAAGACGATCGCATTCCGCCGGTAGAAATGGATCCTGTGCTTATAAACAGAACACAGGACACAGTTTAACAGACTACAGAGAGAAACACCTCTACAGTGGTGATTACTGTGTCTTTATTAGTTATTAGTATTATTAGTTACTATTATTAAGTACAGTGATCATGTGAACAGACAACAAACACAAACTTCTCAAAAGTCTCTCCAGCTGTTAAAGCCGACTGACAGCTGATCCAGCTGTGATCATCAGCACTGTCATCAGAAACAGACGTCGCTTCACGTGACGCAACTGAGGAAAAGATGTCTCATGTCTGTTAAAACATATTTCCTCGTTTCCTCTCTCCTCGCATGTTTTCCTCCATGCATCCCTGGTGGGAGGGACTAAGATGCTAGGAAAGGTCCCAAGTGAGGGAAACGGGGATGCAATTAAGAGACTTGGGATGTGTCCCCTGTGTCTGAGTGTCTCCTGATTGCTTTCATTCACTTCACCTGTGCTCAATCACCTGCCCCTAGCTTTTTCCTCTGCCAACCCCACACTGCACTCATTCAACTCAACTGCCTGCAATCTACTCATCACCCCACACACATATACTCCCCTGCTTTCCCTGTTCTGGTTGTCAGATCGCTTGTGTTCTTCCCTGTGTTTGCTCCATGTTCCGGCATTTTGCGCTCGTGTTTGTTTCTATGATTTGTGACTTTGCCTCACTACAGTTTTTGGATTTTTGGCTCGCTCCCTGTTGGAATTGTTTTGTGGTCCGGTGGATGACTGCTTGGTGCCTAATAAAGAACCTTGCTTTCCACCTCATCTCGTCTCCAGTGCCTGTCTCTGCGCGTCTCTGCTCTGTTCCAGAAGCGTGACACTATCTGCTCCAGATACAGCAATCCTCACCTTGCTCTCACCTTAGAAGCCATGTTCTCACTAGGTTTTGTCAGATGTTCTAAGTTCACTGCCTCAACCCTCCACCTTGACCCACGCCGCCACACCTGCATATCGTCTTAGTTCTCAGAAGGCACCATGACATTCTACTTAAAGCGAACCAAAACCAATCAATCCAGCCAATTTACACCCATCTTTTACTTAAAAATACAGTCATCGCTGAGTCCATTAGAGCCAACTACTTGCAGTTTCGGAAATCCAAGACTTAATACCAACAGATTGTCTCTTCCATCTCAATATCCGGTCAAGTAGGTACTAGATTCTTGTCATGGTCTCTCCTCGTCTGGCATATTTCCCGCCTTTTACTCTTGACACTGTTTTAGGATTGGAGCCGCTACTTCGGCCTCCCGTAATGGTGTCCCAGAACACCTTTTTCAAATCATGGACCGCTGGTCCTCTTAAGCATACCATCGCTACATCCGATTAGATCTCAAAGATTTCAGACTTATTTCAATCTTGTCTCACGTCATTGGGGTTTTTGGGATTCGTCATGCCCGGGCGACACGGCAGATTACTCGACGAAGCTCTTTTCAACTCATTCGACCGACCAGACAAACTACATGTTGAAGCCCTTCATTTATTTTTTTACTAATAAATTGTTAAACGCATACTATATATACATGTAATGCTTCCTACTAAAAAAAAGGAATTCAAGGCAGCAATTACTTTTCTATGCAATACATAATTGGGAAAAACAAATATATAGTATATGGATATCATTTCTAGTAGACAGGGTTGTAATAGACAGTTCTATCTGTTGAAACAATACAAAGATCATCAGCAGGCGAGGTGAGCATTGTGCCATCAAAGTGTCTGAGTAACCTTTACCTCTACATAATCTCAATTGCATTAAAATCCATCAACTCTGCATTTACTAATCTTTAATGTTAAATAGATGGAACGTTCTAATGGACTACTGCTACACCACACCCTCTGGAAACCCCAACGATGACCTCCGCTATGATCTTTTCTTTAGGTAACAGATCTATGGTTTTGTTCAGTTCTTATATTTCTGTTTCTCTCCTTTCTAATAATCTTTTTCTGATTTTCCCTCCCTGAACCAGCTGTGAAAAAGACCCCCAGACCGCCGTCTTTGAAAATGGAAAGAGCCAAATGGGCCGCTTTGCCTTTGAAGTATTCCGCTTTGTAAAGCACAAGAATCAGAAGATGTCCACGGTCTTCCTACACTGTGTCACCAAACTGTGTCGAGCAGATGACTGCCCAATGCTCATGCCAGTGAGACCAACAAAGGACACTTTCACACAAAGCATGACATACTATTAGGATAAAATATAACAGACATATTTTGTCAGTATCTCTCTTACACCCATCTACAGCTCCATCTTATGGAGGAAGCATGTGACAACCAGACTCTGAATTTCACAGCTGTCAAACATTCACTTATACACGTCAATCATCTGTGGTGGAAAGTAACTAACTACATTTACTCAGTTACTTTTGAAGCACAATTTTGAGGTATTTGTAATTGACTTGAGTTTTTCCATTTACTGTTACACGCCACTACATTTCAGGGAAATATTGTACTTTTTACTCCGCTACACTTTTTTGACAATTAGAATTACTAATTATGTTGCAGCTTAAGATTTTACAAACAAAACATATTCTTTAAATATTTTAGTTTATGAATTAACCTACCAACATTGTGAACATCAGCTCCAACTCAACCATCTATATTAAATTATTTTTTACATCAGTAGCTTAATAATCACATATTAAAGGATAGAAATATAACACTGGCTGATTCTGGATGAGTAATTTGGCATTTGAGATTTTAATTACATTTTGCTCTAATACTTTTATAATTGAATAATTTGAATGCAGGACTTTTAATGGAGTCTTTCTACATTGTTGTAATGCTACTTTTGGTTAAGTAAAGGATTTGAGTACTTGTTCCACCACTGATAACCAGACAAAGGCAATTACCAGGCCGCCCATGAGTTTCTAGTCGCAACAAAATCTGAATTTCAAGTAATCATTCAAGTAATGATTACATGTTTCATATCGCCAGGACCTATATGTTATCTTGAGGTGTTTACTGACTTTCTGGATATTTATTTACAGTCAGATATCCTTTATTTACTTTATTTCCTTGGCTCATATAGAAAAATGTATCTTCCTCAATGTATCAAGTAAAACTTGTAATCTTTTCTGCCAATTCAGAAAAATGTCTGATATATTTGTCAGATGTTATTATTATATTCCTCTCGTCTCACATTTCAAAACAATGCTTTATCAAGACCTAATTGACAGCAGCTGGGGGTTAATTGTAATTTTCTGGTAAAACCAGAGCAGCTGCATGATATATTGTAACAGGATCTATCCTTCAGTCAGCATATATTGCCTCATCCTTCTTTAATTATAGAAGTTGATGAGAAAAAATCATGAGTAAGTGCAACACCTTCTACCACTATATCTCTCTCCTGGACATTTTTTACAGATCTGTGGCAGCAGGAAAAAGAGAGATGTCATGGAGGGAAAGGAATCAAATGCTGCATCTGGGAATGCCGTCCTGACTGCTGGGCCAATCATCACTCGGAGTGGTACAGTTTCTGATATTCCTTTCTCTGTGTCTTTTTCCTGCCAACCACCTTTATCTTTCTGACATAATCCAAACTGCACTGTTACTGCCTTTTCTTCCTAACTTATACCCAATACATGAAGCCAGGCTCAGACTACAGGAGTTCTGGACCTATTTATCCACGATTTCCCCCTGTCGACAATCGGAGGAAAAATACGATCCAGGACCTTGGTTGGTACCAGATTGTTTGGTAATGTGAGCATTTTACAAATCCAGTCTTAAACCTCCCGAAATGTTCGCAGCCTTTTCGGAGCAGTCCCTTTAATATCCAGAATCAGCTGACGTGTTATTATGAATCCCGCTGCTCTTCCTGGCAAGACCAGCCCTCTGCAGCATTCAAACGCTAGGATTGGCCGGGCGTCCATGCCCACCAAAACTGGTAACCTTATGTGTTTGGGTCCTATGCCGTGACCAATTGGCTATCCTTACCTGAATTATGTCCACTGTTTGCATACCATGATATTTCCCTGAAAATAGTATGCAGTTTGCCTTCTCTTGGTTTTGGACATACTAAAAAGTTCTCCCATACGTTTTTTGCGTACTAAATAGCATGTTAGTATGGAATTTTGGAGACAACCTCAGTGTCTGTTTTGTTTACATCTACTTCCCCGAGAGATCAAGGGAGGTGGCAAGTTGCTTCGTCTGGCATGATAATCTCAATAATAGCTTGTAGTGTGTGATATGCCATTATTTTAGATTAGAGAAAGGATCTGTGATGCAACCCGATTTCAAAATCTTTTTGGATTTTAAAACTTCTGTAGTCTGAGCCTGGTTTGAGCTTTTTTAATTTCTTTCAAACTCCACAAGTCTTCTCTTTCTGTGATTTCTAACAGTTCCATGTATTATTTATGTCTGAATTGATTTTCAGAATGGATATATTAAGAATGTATCAAGCCTCAGGTGGTTGATTGATGGTGATAACTCATCTCGGCGACCTAGATGGTTAGAGAGTGCTGGAAGGCATCCTGTTGACTCATGTACTGTACAAGAAATGAACACACAATTACTGTGTTGCTGTTACCCTTAAATGGCCTTTACTTTTTTTTCACAGATGAGACGCCAACCAACAACTCTCAGTTGGGTAAGCCCTCACATTCTGTGCATTGTGTTGCATTATACTTTTAAAGGGGTGTTGCCTTTCACTGATATGAAGTGAGCCATTTAGAATAATAAAAGCCTCCAAAAAAGGAAAAGGTCTCACATACTCTTCTGTACGATTATATCGTATCATCCTGTCATGTTTGATGCATGTTGTGAGTTACATTAAATCTCCCCCTGCCTTTACTAATTGCACTTAAATGAGTTATATTGCTACATAACACCAGAAAGAGCCATTGATTGTAACTAAGTGTAGTACGAGCAAAGAGAGTATACTTTTTTAGTTGAGAAAAAGCATCCAAACATTTATTGTCGCTTATAGTTATATTCTGGTCTACTTGATTCTAATGTCAGTGATGAAATTGGTATATCTGCTGTTAAGATGGATTTTTCTTTCCCCTGATTATTGAATGTTGATGCCCGTTTGATTTCTGGTGTTTTGGATGGCTGAATCATTTTCTGCTATCAAACACCACTGTAGTTGAGCTGGAAATATCTCAGCGTGTATGTGGGATTTGGCAATTAAGTTGTCATAGAGCAAGTGTTGAAAGGTGGATGAAATAAGAACTGATTTGATTGCCTCTTTGTTGTTTTGCTGCTCTAGCCCATCTGAAAGCTCCAGTGTTTCAGATGAACACAGTGACAAGCGCGCTCATCTCCGGTGTGATCATCCTGGGCGTCATGAGTGTTTGCTTCTTCATCTTCTCCCTCACTCTCGTCAAAGGCAAAAGTGCTCCTGTCAGCACTGTGTCTGGAGTCCGAAACCCAGTCTTTAAATGAGCACCTAACACAACTCCCTGCAGACTTTCCTCCACAACCGACAGTGCTCAGCGAGTGGCAAACAACATGATGTAACATGATGTTGGTGCATGTTGTCATCTTTACAGGAGAATGCAAGTTAAATGTTGATGTAGGTCTGTGCAGTGTGCATTAGTGTAGAAGTAAATCAGGACTTTTTTATATGTTGTTCTATACTTTGTGTTTCAACCATGTGGCAGGCTAGGCCTCAACCTGCCTGTAATTATTTGTCATGCAGTTTTGACCCACATTAATTAATATCGCAGCTATACAACTTTCAATTGCAGGGTATAGATTCAATTAAAAGGGCTTACAGTACATTATAGTAGTGCATGATCTGTTGGTAAAACGTACACTTCCTGCTTAGAGACTTAAATATGAAAACACTTCATTTGGATAAATATAACTTGAGAGAATGAGGGAATTCTAATGTATGAAAATAAAACCTTCAATTAAGTGATTCAGTGAACTAACAGCCTCAGACTTGGAGCTTAACGTTTTCTCAACATAAAATCTAACTTTTAAAAAGGTATTTATATAATAATTGGAATAAATCTTTAATTTATTAATAATGCTACATATTTGAGTGCTAGTCTTTTGATTAATCATTTGAGAGATCTGTTCTACCTAAATATGTATCTCACTCTTTAAATAGTTTATGCAATGTGGCAGAAATGAAAGTTTCATTTGTACATGTACCCAATGTAATTGTGTATAACTTTCCAAAATTCAAAAAATGCCATTGATGATCTATTCCTGAAATGTACAAATTGTGTACAATTGTGCATATTGCAAATATTGCGCTATGACTTGTGATTAAAACGTGCCTGGTGTCATATTTCTAAACATACAGTATGAATTTCCTAATAAACTCGCCCGGAGAATTTTAGTCAAAGACAATAGAGAGGAAGAAAATGAGGTCAGGGGTATATTAATAAAAACTAGAAAAGTGCAGATCTCCACCTCTGCAATAGTGTGTGCAGCATTGTTAGATGTAAGCCGAGGCGATGCACTCAGCTGTCTGCCTACTGGTAGTTATGTTCTATTTCCATCTTATATTTATAAGGAGATTAACTGTCAATAGAAAAAGATTCATTCCATTTTTACCTGAAAAGCATGCACATGAGGGGAAAGTGCTTTAATCAGCCCCAAGTAAGGCCCCATATCCTCAGCAATAGGACAACCTATAGGTTGCTTGAGGGATGAGAAAAACAATTTCACAAATTACTCACTGCTTTAAGAGACTTAATCAAACTGAAACTATGAAAAATGGTGCTAGTCCCCCCCTTAGTGGAAATTAAGCCCTTGAGTGACTTACAAATGACACACACATGACCAAAGAACACATTTATTACCAGAGCTGGTAAACCAAAATATGTTGATTGCCATTTTCCCCACTGGGGAACTTAATTTTTTAGCAAACACTTCAAAATCATAAAGAACATTAAGAATGAGTCCTAAAACACAATCAGGTTAACAAACATACAAACAGATTAAGTCCTAAAAAACATGCAGTTTAAGGGACATACAGTTTCAGTAGGCGTATATAGCCAGAACTTTATTGTATTGTAACTCTAGATTCTATGAGTATATGTATGTGTACGCTCTTAGGTTTATCCCCGCGAGCAAACAGTCTTAGTCTTTAAGGTTTTATTTGCGCCATTGTGCCCTGCACAGGCGGCAACCTCTGGTCAGAGTAAAGCCAATATGGAAGTCTCTTAACCTCTAAATAATTACCATCAGAATGGTCACAGATACTGTCGATTTCCCCATATTACAACAGATCTGTACAATAAACATCTGAAAAAAAGTAATTGAGGAAATATAAGCAGATATCTTCCACTTCCACCTGGGTGTTGTTGATGAGATACTCCAAAGGATAAGCAAAGGAATGGTAATATTTGAGCTCAGCGTTATGTCACTACCCCTTTGGTTGGATCATTGGAGTGCACCACATCACTGACATTAACCATCTGGTTGTTGGAGAAGTCCGCAAAGATTCCTGTGCCAGCTGCACTGGTGGTCTGAAGGCAATATAGTCAAGCACAGAGAAAAGGGAGGATGCTTTGAGTAAACATGGATTCAGCCCCATTCTACTCCTCGTCCAACTTCTACTAACCACGAAGGTGCTGCCACAAGCGCTGGTCATGTTAAGCCTGAAGGTGAACCTGACAACAGGCGGGGTGGCTGACTCATCCAAGATTCCTTTACACTCTGTAAATCACACACATTATCACATGCTGACAATCAGGCATGTTTGACTGTGTTCGCCCCAGTGATTGGTTCACAAGTTCGAAAGAAGAGAGGCGGGCATTGCCTTTCAAAGTGGACTCTCGTTGGCTGTTCCAGACTGTGACCGGGCTATAGAAGCTCCTATTGGGTCAAATGAGGTGTCAATCTAACCGGCGGAATGCAGCCTCCATTTTGCGATGAAAATCTCCGCTCTGTTGACATGAAAAGTGAAATTATCACCGAATTATGATCGCGAGTTATCATATCTGCTGGCTAATTTGAAATGATGCAACAGCCCCCCGTGGGTCTTTATGGACGTACTAATGTGTTTTGGACTAAATCTTTTACTGGATTCGATCGAGTGGACCCTTAGCCACCTAGCAAGACCGTTTTTGCTGGACTAGCATGCACAAGGGGCACATTATGGATCATAATCGGTGAGTCACGGTGATATTTTATCGGCTATTTTTGGAGTGCTTGTTTGACAGAGACGTTAACTGTACCTGCTGTTGTTATTGTATCTTGAAATGGTTTGCAGAAATCGAATTACAAGAACCGTAGCTTTCTAATGAGATATCACATTAATACTCATGTTACAGGGCAGTTGTGTGCATAACACAAATATGCAGTTATCACTCTGACGGCCCGCGGGCCGTTGAAGTGTGCCATTGAAGTCTCTGCTTGTTTCAGAAGTTGTGATGCACATGTCTGATGAGTAAAGTGGAAATACTTTTTAAACACTTGCACGTGTAGCAGAAGGGAGCTTTTATCCCTCTCCAGGTTGTGCCTCCACCAGTGGCCCGTGTTCCATGGACATGCCACTCTCTGAGGACGAGTCCTCATCCGATGGTGATTTGTTGATGCTGCAGCAGCAGGAATGTCCTCAAGCAACACCTATCGGGACATCTGCCAGACCGACTGCAGTGACACAAACCACCCTTGGGCTGCTACCCCCACCATTTGACCCAGCCTCCACTGTGCCAGGTCCCGTAGTGGTTCCCACTATTGTGAGGACAGATCAACCATCTGCCTCCTGGGCTGGCCCACCACCCAGTCACCATGAACGTGGTGATGTGGCAGCACGTCGGACCGCACAGTCAACTGCTGGTCACCATTCTAATGTGCACCATCTTCCCAGATCAGTAGAGAGAATCGCAGACAGGCCTGCAAATCCCCCTGGTCCGGTGTCCAATGCAATGTTTGCGGTGATCAGGCCCTGGAGTAGAATGTAGCAGAAGGGAGCTTTTATCACTCACTGGGCCTCGGTGTCATCCCTTTAATTACAAGGCCATCACTAGCCAATCACGGTGGGCCTGCATCATATAAATGTGAAGGGGATTCCCTTAGCTCCAGCCTGACATCAAACGCGTGTCCCGCTTCCGGTCTGCCGGACTTCCGCCGCTGTTGCAGACGATCTCTTGGGCTCCCCTCATCCTGCACAGGTGACTCACCTGCGGATCTGTGCCGCCACTGGTAGCAGCTCTACATGCCCTCCTCCCCCCTTCTGGAGCAGATGAATATTGCCTGATCGGGGACTTTTGGCTGGGTTCAAGCGGAATGTTGCTAGAAAGTGGCTACAGCGAACCCTGCTCACATTTAAAGAACGCTGCTGTTTTGCCGACCGGCGTTTGCTTACCAGTGTTTTACCAACCGGGTTTTGTCTACCCCACTGCGCTGCGTCGCCTACAGTGTCTTGACGCTGCTCTTAACAGCACTGCGCCCCGGCTTCATGCTGTTTTACATCAGCATCACCCTTATGTTAATAGAGAAAAACCTCTTTTTAGCGTGGGCCATTTTACTATGTGTATTCTGACCGGGATTGTTAAGGCCCACTCTGGCCTTTAGTTTATATAAATTGGGTAGCTGATCATCCCCCTGGCTGATCAGTTAACCCGAGTTGTTTTGTCTTTTCTTATTTTTTTCCTTTTTTTTCTATTTTCCTTTCTGAGAAGTGGAGCCTTGGTAATTGTGTCCCTTGTCCCTGTAGGAGCTGCTAAGCCAAGGTGGTGGGGTTGGTACCTCCGGGTGTTGGTGTCTCCCTTCGTGTGCTGTGTGGTTTGGTGTACCCCTGGTTCGGAACCCTCACATGTGGTTGTGTGTGAGTGATTTTTGTGTCCACGTGTGATCGGGGTGCCTCCTCTTTTAGGATCCTCACCTGTACTGGTCCACCTCGCCACTGGCAAACTGCAGCCCTGCACCTCTCTTTTAAATAAATATATAAGGCTCTTTTATTAGTAGTTTCTGTTTTAAAACGATCTGTGAACCACTGTTTTTGTAAAAAATAAAGATGAATTGTTTGTAGCGGAACCACGTCTCCTGCTCATCAGTACAATGAACCTGAGTGTCCTCTGAATCCTTGATACTGTGGGCAAAACTTAATGTTTAGGTGAAATTCCTAAGGTGGCACTGTGCTCTGAATATTGGTGAATATAAACTTTAAACCACACCCCCTCTTCTCGCCACACACGCAATTTATGCATTGCCTTATTTATATGATGGCTGAAGATAAGGAGGTAATTAATGCTGAAAAAATGGAATCTAAGAGAATGAGAAAGTTAACTGAGAGAGCATTGGATGAGAAGCTACAGAGGCTCATTGGAACCAGGAGAGGAGTATTAGCTCGGATAACTGGAAAAAGAAAAGAAATTAAAGGTTTGATGACTGATGCTGGCAATCTGCAAAAAGTGCAAAAGTTAAAACCTCTTGTACCCTAAAGCCCCCTTTAAAGGGGGCTAGAGGGGGGGGGCGACAGAGTACACACGTGTACAATTCACTTTTGCGAAACGAATAAAATTATATTTTATGACATATCATATACCTATGTAACAAAGAGATTCTGGGCGAAACAACCATGGGAGCCATTTTACACACTGCAAAACACAATTATACATGAACTAATATCATATCTAGAAGATATCTAGAAGATTTACCACAATACCACGTTTTTTTGGCCAAAAATCTGCGTACTATGCTCTTTGTTTGGATCTCTCATCACAAAGCTGGCAGTGATCGTGGCGGATTTACATATGCAGTAAGGTAGTGATTCGACCCCGCGTCGAATGGCGGTGTCCAAATGACTCTCTTTCAAACCGTTCAAAAGTTACATAAACAACACCAACCAATAACCCACCGCTCCCCAGAAAGAAATTATGATAAAACAACAAAGTGTGTTATCATAATTATGCAGACGACACACAAATCTACATAACTATGTCACCAGGGGACTATAATCCCATACAAGGGCTGGGTAACTGCATTGAACAAATCAACAACTGGATGTGCCAGAATTTTCTTCAGTTAAACAAAGATAAAACAGAAGTAATTGTTTTTGGTACCAAGGACGAATGATTGAAAATCAGCGCTCGGCTTCAATCACTGATGTTAAAACCCACAAACAAGCCAGAAATCTAGGTGTAGTTATGGATTCAGACCTCAACCTGAACATCCTCATCAAGACAATTACAAAATCAGCCTACTATCACCTGAAGAATATATCAAGGATTAAAGGACTTATGTCTCAACAGGATTTGGAAAAACTTGTCCATGCATTTATCTTCAGTAGACTGGACTACTGTAACGGTGTGTTTACAGGTCTCTGTGAAAGGTCTGTCAGTCCTCACTAAGACCAGGAGGGTGGATCACATCACTCCAGTTCTGAGGTCTTTGCACTGGCTTCCTGTCCAGCAAAGAATTGACTTTAAAATCCTGCTGTTGGTTTATAAAGCACTGAATGGTTTAGGGCCAAAACACATCTCTGATCTGCTGCTACCTTATGAACCATCCCGACCCCTTAGGTCGTCTGGGACCGGTCTACTTTCTGTTCCCAGAGTCAGAACTAAACATGGAGAGGCAGCGTTCAGTTGTTCTGCTCCACATATCTGGAACAAAGTCCAGAAAGCTGCAGGTCTGCTGAGACCCTCAGCTCCTTTAAATCCAGACTGAAGACTTTTCTGTTTGCTGCTGCCTTTAATTGAACCACATTCAATTAATATATTAATCAATTTCCTGCATTTCTGCATTTTACTACTGTATTTTATTTCTTACAGTTTTTAAAAAAAATGACTTATTTGTTTTTAAATGTCCTTTTCTTTTGCCTTATGTTGTGATGCTTTTAATGGTTTTATGTGAAGCACTTTGAATTACCTTGTTGTTGAAATGTGCTATACAAATAAACTTGCCTTGCCTTGCCTTGCTGATTTTCGTGACCAAAAACGCAGCTAATCCATTGAAATATGCGGCAGCTCTATAGTCCGTTTCCTGAACTGTCCCTGTGAAGTGAAATGGCGGCTCAAGGATCTTGTATGAGAGAATGGCCCGCATTCAGTCAGCTGGCCCAATGAATTCAGACATGGGGGTTGTGCCAAGCATATCGAGATTTTTAGAGGGAAAAAGGCCCTGAAGCTTCTCAAAAACCGCCCTATAGCTTTCGTTGGACTCTTCCGCATGCAACAAGGTGTCACATGATTAAATTCGCCAATCACAGGCCTTACAAAGGCCTACATAGACACAGACAGTGAGTAATATATTTTATGAATGACAGATATGACAGCTGAAAATTGCTCAAAATGATGCCAAACTGCTTTATTAGGATTATTGAACACTCTTAGTGATAAGACAAGTGAATATATAGTTAATATTTAGTTATATAGTATATAAAATTAGAATACAGCAGCGCAACTGCTGGTTCCAAAAATGAGAATTTTGCTTGACTTTGCTTGGTTTATGCTGGCCTGCTTCACTCAATCGAAGTCAAATCTGTTTTCAAGACTGTAAAACATGTTGTGCTATGACTGTGGCTATGACATTGACATTTTTAGGCATTATTTCAAGTAATATTTTCAACACAAGTGCTTTTTTTTCAGGTGAACCTGAAACTTTTTCAATTTGAGCTGTGCCATATGTGTATATGTATTTACGCATCTCAGCACATCTCATCAGTGTTACCTGTATTCTAGCATCAAAATGATTAAAATAGACCTTGTAGTTAGAGCTGTGGACTCTCTTGAGTATGGGTATGCAATTTTTGAGCAGAGGCCTAAAAATAGGGCTAGAGGTTCAAGAGGTTTTAATGCATAAGGATTTCATCACTCTTGTCAGTGAGTTTAAAAAGCTCAGTGGACAAGTAGCAGATCTTCTGTCTGAAGAAGAAAAAGATGCAGATGTGAATAACTGGTTGGAGCCGAAGATGATGACTGAAACAGTTTGCAGAAGAAGCTGAAAGCTGGATGTGTGCTTTGAGTGGAAAAGAAACAAACAAAGAAAGTACAGCTGCTGATAATGAGGACATAGACGGTGATCAAGATAAAGATATAGAAGATGATGTGAATCCTGATGACAGTGCTTGACAAGTGACAATCGATAACATCGAAACAGTGCAAGGAAAGGTTCCAGTTTTGAACGTTCATCTGTCCTGTGCGGCAGATCATCAGTTTGTGCTACTGAAGAAGCAAAATTAGCTGGCTTAGTGGAACGTGCTGCAGCTTTACAGAAGAAGCAGGAGCTTGAATTGGAGGAAGCGCATATTAAAGCCAAACTGGAAAGGCTGACTTTGGAAGCAGCAATCGCTGAAAAGAGAGGTGAAGTAAAAGTACTTAAAGACTATGAGAGATGGAATGAACAGCTATGTTCGCTCACACTTAAGACGAGTACAAGTGAAGGAAGAGGAGCAAAAACATGTCCCACCCACTAACATGACTGTACATGGAGGTATAGTTCCAACCCGGCTGCAGCAACTTACAGAGCCACAAACTGTGAGGCCAAGACAGACAGACAACACTGACAGACAACAGCGTGACAGAAGCAGTAATGACATTCTTCGAGTAATGCAAAAACAAAATCTGATCACAGAAATGTTGGTTAATCATCAGAAACAAGCTCAGCTACCAGTTAAAGAGGTTTCAGTTTTCTTTTATCAGAGCTTTTGAACAAGCTATTGAGCAGAAAACTGATAATGATCAAGGCAAACTCTACTACTAGCAACTAGTGCTGGGCGGTATACCGGTTTTAATTTCTAGTATGATATCCGTACTGTAGGAAATTTGGGTTTAGAACTGTTTTAAGAAATTATAGTAGAAGTATTTAATGATTCATAATTAAGAAATCATAATTAGAAGTGTTTTGGAATACATAACTAGAAGATTCATAATTGTAGAAATGTTTTAGAATTCGTAGTTAGAAGTGATTTGTATTTAGAAGTGTATGTTAGTAGAATTTGTAGCACCTTTATATCTATGCTTGTGAAACTTGTGAAGCTTTTGCCAAAAGTTGCAAATCCTTATCTTTATATAGAATGTTTATCATAGAAGTGTTAAACCATAAAAGACAGTCATTGAATGTATTAAACTGTAAAGAATAGCCAAGGGAAAGTCAGACTTCTAGACAGACATTTGCAGGTTGTCCCCGACGCGAGGGTTTTCGGCAATCTGAAGCCAGGAGGAGATTGTCGAAATTAGCCAATAGGTATTGAGATGGACAAAAGGGGGGGGGGATTTCAAATTGTAATCAGGAAGTGCTGGAAAGGAATTCGCTCTCTTCTTGCTCGGCTCTCAACGTGGAAACAGCTGTGTTTTCAGGCTGAGACGTGAGTGAATTGCTTTTCCGCGCGGATCATATTATTATATATTCTGTTAGTAGTGTACATCATTCTGTAATTGTATTAGCTCCAGTAGGATTAAATACTTTTTAATTGTAAACCAGTTTATGGTAGATTTATTAAGTAGCGACTCTACTGTAAAACAACAGTGGAGTGTGCTCTCCGGCCTTCCCTCATGTGAGGAACATTGAGACCGTCAACAGTACACTCTTCCGTGAAAAGCCGAAACAACTGCTGTCACTCTTCAACAGGCAGCAGAATATATTGTTCACCGCTATGAGCAATTCAGTTGGAGCTAGTTATCTTAAGTGTATTGAGAGGGACCCCTAGTCATGGTTATAACTTCATAACAACAATTAATAACCCACAACTAACGCTCTTTAACAGGGCAAAACACCACGACACAACAGTTTGTGACACACAAACAATTTGCAACACTAATAATTGTACATTTATAAAATGAAACCGCCGAACTGCATGCTGGGTATAGCTCGCTAGCAAAACAGTCTGCTAACAGCTAGAAGAAGCGCCGTCGCTACATTAAAGAACTTAGAGAGACCGGAGCTGCACCAATACAATTTGTGCCCAAGAGAGGAGCTGTGTCTGCTGTTTGGAGGATTTTTGGTTTAAAAAAATCCGATGTAGATCAAAGGATGATATAGTGTAAAGTTTGTCGAGCCGCTGTTATTGCCTCTGGCGGCAACACTAGCAATTTACTCCATCACCTCAGCGGAACACATGTGTAGGAATACGAAGAGTGTATGCGATTACGGTCCTCGGATGCTTTTTTGGGTATTTTGGTCAGACACATATGCAACAATGATTACCGTGTAATATGTGTGGTATTTGTTATAAATGTACGTTGGTACATAGATGGTGATGAGAAGCTGTACATGGAGGGACTTAGGACCCAGGGGAATGTAGGTCAAGGAAACAGGAAGTGAAGGAATCAGGAAGTGACGGAAGACACGCCACACAAACAGCTGTTCACCGCTCGCTGGCCGGCCGGTTCTTGTGTTAGTTTCTGGCATTAATTAATTAATGCCTTAACGCGGGGAAAAAAAATGCTGTGATATACTGTGAAACCGCCAGAATCTTACAAAATACCATGATACACATTTTTGGTCATACCGCCCAGCACTAGCAACAGTACACTGCAGGAGAACCGCAGGAAGTCGTACATAGCTGTGAGCACATGCCATCACACAGAGGGTTCAAGGAAGCAAAACGAATGCTTCAGAAGAACTATGGAGATGAGCTGATGATAGCAAGTGCTTATATTGACAAAGCCTTAAAGTGGCCACAAATCAAGTCTGAAGATGGGAAAGCACTGAATGTCTGTGCTGTTTTTCTGACTGGATGTCGTAATACAATGAAAGATGTGGAGTTAGATGGAGGAGATGGATAACCCCACAAATATGAGAATTGTGGTATCCAAATTGACATATAAAATGAGTGCGGTCCGGCCGACTCCAGCTCCCCGTGTCCTGTCGGCGGTCCGGCCGACTCCAGCTCCCGCCTCTGTGCCGCAGCTATCCCCGGACCCGGTCTTTGTGCAGCGGCGACCTCCAGTTCCGGCCGCCGCCGTCTCGGAGCAGCGACCTCCAGTTCCGGCCGCCGCTGTCTCGGAGCAACAGCGGGCCACAGTTCCAGCCGCCGCCGTCTTCGAACAGCAGCGACCTCCAGTTCCTGCCGCAGCGACCTCCAGTTCCTGCCGTTGCCGCCTCCGGGCCGCAGCGACTTCCAGTTCCCGCCACCACCGAGCCGCAGCGACCTCCAGTTCCGGGCGCCGCCCCGCCGGAGCCCCGTCTCCGAGAGTCTGAATCCTGTTCCCCGGAGCCCCGTCTCCGAGAGTCGGAGCTCAGTTCCCCTCTCGATCCCCAGCCTCTAGAGTTCCGTCCCCCTGACCCCCAGTCTCCCCAGTCTGGCCGTCCCCCCCGAGCACTTGTGTCCGGAGCAACTCTGGCAGTCCGGTTTTACCCACTGTTGAGTCTTTATAAACTGAAATGAAGAATATTCTCAAACTGAACTTGTCTTTTAAAAGTATTTATTCTCTGGCCAGAGAAGAGGCACAGTTACACAGAGTCACTCAGACTCTGTAGAAGTGTGCACTCCAGAAGTAAAAATCACACAGAGTTATATACAAGAGCGATCACGGGTGGGGGCCTGTGTACTGGAACATCCTGTTTCAGGTCGTGCAGGCCATGGTAGTAAAGTATAAGAGGCGCTTTATCTGTGTAACAGCAGACACACATATATATACGTTTTATCCTTAAGACACAGAACATGTAAATATACAATAGGTACTTGTTATCCAACACAGAGAACAAGAGGATATGGGTGCAGACAGTCAGCTGCTCCATGGATCATAAGTCTCATGATGCAAGCTTATGATAGACTGTTTCACAACAAGTTTATAAAACAGTTCTACTTATAAGAATATAAAATACTCATAAGAATGTCAAGTTTCTATTACACACAAGATACATTTGAGCACGTATGTTAAAACAAGGATGAAGATCTACTGAGTTCAGAGCAAAAGTACAAGTACTTAAGCATTTTCACAATATACTAAGAAATTTTCCATTACAACCTGTAAAGAACGAGACCACTGATCGCAAGATGGAGTCAGCTCATTACAGCGTCAACCGAATGTCAGTGTTGGAACTAGAACACCTAATGGTTCAGCAGTACAACACAGACTTTCCAGAACATCGCTATGATGACAAGGAAGAGATGTCACAAGAGGACAAGCAGTTTATGCTGTCAGTGCAGAAGACAACAAAATTTGTGGATGGACATTACTGCATAGGACCATTGAAACATGAAGCAGCTAACATGCCAAGTAACCGCTGTATGGCAATACAGCGAGCTGCTAGCCTGAAGAGAAAACTGAAAAAGAATGATGTCTTTCTTGAAGACAACAAAGACTTCATGAAAAGCATACTTGATTCTATGTAGATGACTAATTAAAATCTGCACCTACGGAGAAAGAAGCTGTTACCTTGGTGAAGAATCTGCAGGACTTGTGTGCTGAAGGAGGCTTTAACCTCACAAATTGGGAGAGCAATAGTAGAAAGGTCTTGTTATCCATCCCTGCAGAGCTCTGAGGCAGCGAGCTAAAAGACCTTGATCTCACGCACAATGCCTTACTGACTGAACAAGGTCTTGGCGTATGGTGGAGCACAGAATATGATACAGTCAGACAGTATCAAGCTGCAGGATAAGCCAATGACCAGAAGAGGTATCCTCTCAGTTGTAAACTCCATCTATGACCCTCTTGGCTTTCTTGCTCCACTCGTATTACCTGCCAAGCTTCTGTTAAGAGATCTTTGTAAAGGACAGCGAGTGTCGAGTTATGTTCTTAATGTCTGCATTTTCCCCACTTGAAAAGGATCGACGAGTCCACCCGAAGGGTCCCAACTGGATTCCACTCAATAACCAAACAACTTTTTCTTTTTCCTCCTTTTATTTTGGTAGGTTCAGTTCAGCTTAGTTCAGTTTAGCTCACTTAGTTCAGCTTAGCTCAGTTAGCTCTTTTAGCACTTTTAGGTAAAAAACCTTTAAATAGAAAAGAAACAGAAAACAGAACCGATATTAAATATACAAATTAATGTACACCGGCAAAGCTTTCATGATGGCTTGATTAAATAAAGCACCAGTGCCACATCCTATAATCTAAAAATGCCCTGATATTAATAAATACAGTTAATGCTGTATATCATGTGTATTTACAATACCATCTGAAAACAATTAAACCGCTTAAACTATTACAATTTACCACAACCAGATAGAAACCATTTCTGGACAATCAATCATTAACAAACAACGGTATTATAAGACAAAGGGTTATCGGCGTATGCATTTGTGAAGATCAGATTGCTACGTGATACTAATGCTAATGCTAGCCAACTGGTGACGGCAGTGATCTTCACATCAGCTTCAAAGTCTCAGTTGTTGCACAGTGTCAGCTCCCTTACCAGCTGCCTCTCCAGACCTTTCAGACTCGTCAGTCATGCAGTGACATCGCAGATCTCCACACTATGCGATCTTTGTCGGTACGGTGCTTGTCCGATTTCGGATCGTATTTGCTGCGACCCGGCGTGTTACTGCGTCTCTGCCTATGTAGACCTCCAGGCAGATTGGTTCCACCCTGCTTCCCCTCCGAACACTCAGACAGTCAGTATCAATTACTTTACTAACTGCTTTATTTATTATTTTATTTACAATTTGTTTAAATTCCTTTCAGTTATTGACATTGTTTCTATTTACATAAAAGAAAACCCCTGTTTGACTTGACAGCAAGAATGGGATGAAAAAATCTGTGTTTGTAAAGCCAATCAATGGTACAAATGGCTGGAAGACCTCGTGCACCTCTCAGGCTTCTGTATAGATAGGTGTGTTAAGCCTATGGGATTTGGACAGAAAGTGGAAGCACGGTTGCATAATTTTTCTGATGCCAGCGAGATTGCCTATGGCACAGCATCTTACCTTGTGCTGGTAAATGAGCAAGGCAAAACCCACTGTTCCTTTGTGATGGGCAAGTCTAGAGTGGCCCCGCTTAAACAGGTCACTATTCCAAGACTCAAATTAACTGCAGCAGTCATCGCGGTGAGGGGCGGTTCATGTTGCGGATGCTTTTTTCTGTCTCACTTCGAGTGAACTGAAGGAGATACACCCTCAGAAACAGGAAATCCCAACATGGACGCCGCTCGGCCAGGTGACAGCCTCTTTTAACGCTACTCTTTTTCCGATCGTTGGATTGCTTTTATCCTTCTGTATTTTGTACTTTTAAACTTTATTCTTGGACTACAAACGAGTATGGCTATGTGTGGGGACTGCAAACTCGCGTACTCACAGTTAAGGGACGATTTCCACCGCCTGGAGTCTGAAGTCCGGAAAAAAGAACAGCTGATAGACAGATTTGTATCCGTAGCGGCGGCCCAGGCAAAGCATATCTCATATATGCAATCTTCCAGGCTTGCTGTCACAGCAGCCCAATCACTCACCTCCGTAGAGTCTCAGCTGGTCTCGGACACTGCAGACACTCTGCACCAGCTACCCTCATTGCAGGGTCCTGCGGCGGAGGAGTGTAGTCAGTCCTCCGACCACGAGCTGATAGCGGCCCAAACCATCCTGGACAGAGGTGGTACGCCGCGGCCCCAAGAAAGATCCAGCTAGGGTTTCTCCAGAGCCTCTGTTAACCATCTCCAACAGCTTCACAATCCTGTCGGATAATACTCCTGCCGCGTCTGCGTCTATCCCACCTGTGGTAAGCGTTGATCAGACGACTTGCCGCTCCGCCACCGGGAAGGACTGCCGTACGTTAGTGAAAGAGGCTGTAATCAGATGCTCAGGAGGATCCCCCTGGGCTTCCTCTACCCTTCACTGCTGCTCGTCACCGCAGACGGAGGTAACTCAACGGTTAGAGGCAAGGCTTAGTGAGATAGAAGCACGGCTCCGCACCATGGAAGCTAATTCATTAGCTATTGTAGTTAGCCAGCCCCCACCCCCCATAGCCGGTGCGGGTCAAACAGACGTAGCTCCTGCTAGTCGTCTCCCAGCAGCCCCCGAGCAGCCGGGAGGCCGTGTGACTGCCCGAAGGAAGCATAAGTCTAAAGCGAAGCACTCGGCTCACCACCAGCCACTTCACATTTCAAACCCGGTCTTCCCCACCTGAGAAACCAACTCTGGTTATAGGCAGCTCTATTCTGAGAAACGTGAAGTTAGCGAAACCAGAGGCCACAGTTGCATGTATACCCGGGGCCAGAGTGGGCGACATTGAGTCCTATTTAAAAGTACTGGCTAAAGATAATCATAAATACAGTAAGATTGTTATTCACGTCGGCGGTAATGACACCCGACTACAGCTCTCAGAGATCACTAAAGTTAATGTGGAATCTGTGTTTGCATACGCAAAAACCATGTCAGACTCCGTAATTTTCTCTGGCCCCCTCCAGAATCTGACCAATGATGAAATGTATAGCATTTTATTACGTTACAGTCATTTAGCAGACACTTTTATCCAAAGCAACTTACAATTCAGATTCTATCATACTGTAGGCAAAGCTACAGGAGCAATTTTGGGGTTAAGTGTCACATCGGGACACATCGACATGCGACTAGCGGAGCCGGGGATCGAACCGCCGATCCTTTGATTGAAGGTCGGCCCTGCTCTCCACTTACTCACCGTCGCCCTCATTTCACCGCTGGCTGTCGTGGTGGTGTCCAGCAAACAATGTGGGCTTCGTAGACAACTGGGAGACTTTTTGGGGGAAACCTGGTTTGCTTAGGAGTGACAGCTTTCATCTCACTTTGGATGGAGCAGATCTCATTTCTGTAAATCTGACCCAGTTTCTTTGTGGACCTAATCCGTGACCACCCAAAGTTCAGACCAGGAAGCAGAGTTGCAGTTTTACACACTTCTCTGCATTTCCATTAGAGCAGTTACCCACCCAAAACCATATAGACTGTGTCTGCCCCATGGCCACTTAAATTAATTAAATCAAAAGTAAACAGTCAAGGAGTTAAACTAAATAACCTAATCCAAGTTAATACCAACGCAACAGTGCAACAAAATAGGATAATTAAATGTTGACTCTTAGATATCAGATCTTTGTCATCTAAAGCTGTATTAGTAAATTATTTAATATCAGATAATCATATTGATTTATTTTGTCATACTGAAACCTGGCTGTGTAATGAAGAATATGTCAGCCTAAATGAATCAACTCCTCCGATTCATATTAATACTCACATTCCTCGAGGCACCGGCAGAGGAGGTGGAGTAGCAGCCATCTTTGACGAATAAACTATAACACATTTGAAAGCCTGGTTCTTAGTCTTTCACACCCAACCTGGAAAACAATACAGCCAATTACAGTTGTGTGAAAAAGTGTTTGCCCCCTTCCAGATTTCTTATTTTTTTGCATGTTTGTCACACTTAAATGTTTCAGATCATCAAACAAATTTAAATATTAGACAAAGATAACACAAGTAAACACAAAATGCAGTTTATAAATGAAAGTTTTTATTATTAAGGGGGAAAAAAAATCCAAACCTACATGGCCCTGTGTGAAAAAGTGATTGCCCCCTAAACCTAATAACTGGTTGGGCCACCCTTAGCAGCAACAACTGCAATCAAGCGTTTGCGATAACTGGCAATGAGACTTTTACAGCGCTGTAGAGGAATTTTGGCCCACTCATCTTTGCAGAATTGTTGTAATTCAGCCACATTGGAGGGTTTTCAAGCATGAACCGCCTTTTTAAGGTCATGCCACAGCATCTCAATCGGATTCAGGTCGGGACTTTGACTAGGCCACTCCAAAGTCTTCATTTTGTTTTTCTTAAGCCATTCAGAGGTGGACTTGCTGGTGTGTTTTGGATCATTGTCCTGCTGCAGAACCCAAGTGCGCTTCAGCTTGAGGTCACGAACAGATGGCCGGACATTCTCCTCCAGGATTTTTTGGTAGACAGCAGAATTCATGGTTCCATTTACCACAGCAAGTCTTCCAGGTCCTGAAGCAGCAAAACAGCCCCAGACCATCACACTGCCACCACCATATTTTACTGTTGGTATGATGTTCCTTTTCTGAAATGCCATGTTACTTTTACGCCAGATGTAATGGGACATACACCTTCCAAAAAGTTCAACTTTTGTCTCGTCAGTCCACAGAGTATTTTCCCAAAAGTCTTGGGGATCATCAAGATGTTTTCTGGCAAAACTGAGACGAGCCTTTATGTTCTTTTTGCTCAGCAGTGGTTTTCGTCTTGGAACTCTGCCATGCAGGCCATTTTTGCCCAGTCTCTTCCTTATGGTGGAGTCATGAACACTGACCTTAATTGAGGCAAGTGAGGCCTGCAGTTCTTTGGATGTTGTTCTGTGGTCTTTTGTGACCTCTTGGATGAGTCGTCGCTGCGCTCTTGGGGTAATTTTGGTCGGCCGGCCACTCCTGGGAAGGTTCACCACTGTTCCATGTTTTTCGCCATTTGTGGATAATGGCTCTCACTGTGGTTCGCTGGAGTCCCAAAGCTTTAGAAATGGCTTTGTAACCTTTTCCAGACTGATAGATCTCAATTACTTTGTTTGTCATTTGTTCCTGAATTTCTTTGGATCGCAGCATGATGTCTAGCTTTTGAGGATCTTTTGGTCTACCTCACTTTGTCAGGCAGGTCCTATTTAAGTGATTTCTTGATTGAGAACAGGTGTGGCAGTAATCAGGCCTGGGTGTGGCTAGAGAAATTGAACTCAGCTTTCCAAAGATGTGATAAACCACAGTTAATTTATGTTTTAACAGGGGGGGCAATCACTTTTTCACACAGGGCCATGTAGGTTTGGATTTTTTTCCCCCTTGATAATAAAAACCTTCATTTAAAAACTGCATTTTGTGTTTACTTGTGTTATCTTTGTCTAATATTTAAATTTGTTTGATGATCTGAAACATTTAAGTGTGACAAACATGCAAAAAAATAAGAAATCTGGAAGCGGGCAAACACTTTTTCACACAACTATATATTTGTTATAGTGTACCGGGCCCCAGGTCCGTATTCTGAATTACTACCGGAAATTTCTCAGTTTTTATCAAGTCTAGTCCTTAAAACAGATAAAGTAATTATTGTAGGTGTGTCACGGGAGTTCTCGGTTAGGACCCAACAGCATGACCACAGGAGACAGAGTTCGGTAAAACAGATTTTATTTTACCACAACTAAAGGATAAATAAGGTGTGGAGCCCGTGGTCCAACACCGGAGGGCAGGCAGATCGACGGTGTGATGTCCCGTGGCTCGACACCGGACGCCAGGCAGAGCGACGGTGTGAAGTCCGTTGGAACTCAACGGAGGGCACGGGGGATTCCCGGACCGGCGGACACCGGAGGCAGGCGCTCGAGGCAGAAGGTGATACGGGGTTGAAGCGGGTGAAAGACGGTATGACCTGACAACCCCAGACTGCAGGACCAGAGTTTATATAGTGCCAGGGGAATGGTTAGTGGGACCTGAGTCTGGTGTGTCAGCCTGCGGGAGGTAATCGGCTGGAGTGTCCGCAGCTGTGCACAATCAGGGGTGTGGCCATGGGAGGTGTCTGGAGGCAGAGGACAAACACAGAGCACATGGCACACAATAACAAACAGGGGAATGACAGGACACATGAGGAGAGGAGATCAGGGGAAACACACAACGGGTCAGACAGGGATCCTGGATCCTGACAAGGTGACTTTAATATTCATGTGGATGTCGATAATGGTTTCCACCCTTTCAGTCAGGACTTAGAAAGCATCATAGCACAGAGACAGCTCTGGTGAAAATAACTAATGACCTTCCAATTGCATCAGACAAAGGACTTGTCTCTGTTCATGTCTTGTTAGACCTTAGTGCTGTGTTCAACACCATTGATCATTACATCCTGCTGCAGAGACTTGAACATTATATTGGCATCAAAGGAAACGCACTAAACTGGTTTAAATCCTATTTCTCTGATCAATCTCAGTTTGTAAATGTAAACGATGAAACCTCGATGAAGACCAATGTCATGGTGTTCCACAAGGTTCTGTGCTTGGACCAATCTTGTTCACCTTATATATGCTTCCTTTAGGCAATATTATCAGAAAACACTCTATAAACTTTCATTGTTATGCAGATGATACTCAATTATATCTATCGATCAAACCAGATGAAACCAACCTCTAGACTAGATCACTGCAATTCCTTATTTTCAGGCTGCTCTAATAAGTCTCTTAAATCTCTCCAGCTGATTCAGAATGCTGCAGCTCGTGTACTAACAAGAACTAAGAAAAGAGATCATATTACTCTTGTATTAGCTTCTCACCACTGGCTCCCTGTAAAATCTAGACTAGAATTTAAAATCCTTTTACTTACCTACAAAGCCCGAATTGGTCAGGCACCATCATATCTTAAAGAGCTTATAGTACCATACTGCCCTACTAGAGAGCTGCGCTCCATTAATCCAGGGTTACTTATGGTTCCTAGAGTCTTAAAAAGTAGGATGGGAGCCAGAGCCTCAAGTTATCAAGCTCCTCTTTTGTGGAACCAGCTTCCAGTTTCAGTCCGGGGGGCAGACACACTCACCACATTCCAGAGTAGGCTGAAGACTTTCCTTTTTGATAGTGCTTATAGTTAGGGCTGGCTCAGGTTTATAGTTAGAGCTGGCTCAGGTT
>NW_022280168.1:127651-135141 GCF_004355925.1 Anarrhichthys ocellatus | reverse complement strand
TGGCTGGCTCAGGTTTATAGTTAGGGCTGGCTCAGGTTTATAGTTAGAGCTGGTTCAGGTTTATAGTTGGGGCTGGCTCAGGTTTATAGTTAGGGCAGGCTCAGGTTTATAATTAGGGCTGACTCAGGTTTGCTTTGGACCAGCCCCTAGATAAGCTGGTATAGGCTTAGACTCCCGGGGGACTTCCTATGATACACTGAGCTCCTCTCTCCTCTTCTTCATCTCCTTCTGTATGAATTAATGTCCCATTAATGTTCATTACTAACTTTACTTCTTCCCCGGAGTCTTTGTGCTTTCTCTCCTCACAGGTTCCATGGATCGTGGTTATATCTGGACCCTGGTCCTTCCTCTCACCATGGCCCTGCTGACTCCCACTGCTAATATCACTTTTATTAATACTCACATTACTATTTTATATTACCGATACCATTAATGCACATTATTGACCTGCTTCTTCACCAGAGTCTCTGTGCTTTCTCACCTCGCAGGTTCCCGTGGATCCTGGTTATACCTGGACCTGGTCTTGCCTCCTGCCGTGGTTCTGTCATATGCATTGAATGTGTTATAACTCTGTTATGCTGTTCATTCTGTACATATGACATCTATTGCACTTCTGTCCATCCTGGGAGAGGGATCGCGCCTCTGTTGCTCTCCCACAGGTCTCTTCCTCTTTTTTCCCCCGTTAAAGGGTTTTTTGGGGGAGTTTTTCCTATTCCGATGTGAGGGTTCCGGGACAAGAGGATGTGAAATGTGTACATATTGTCAAGCCCTCTGTGGCAAATTTGTAATTTGTGATTTTGGGGTAAACTAAAATAAATTAAATTGAATTTATTAAAAAAGCTCTTATAAAATTAACAACTAATTGGTTTACTTTTTTGAAAAATCAACATTTTTATTGCTTAAATTGCACACAATAATACTATCTGTCAAACTAAACCCGTAAGAACACATTTGTCTTTCTGTCTGTCTTTGCCATGCTACTTTGCCGAGTGCTGTCTGTCTGTCTGTCTGTCTCTGTCGCTCATGCACGGGGAGTGTGTTAGGTTGTGTGTGTGATTTTGTGAGTCCGTCAGTGTGCACCATTGTGTCCATTGCTAATCTCGCATTCTGCTGCAGCAAACTGCACATTATTTTTGGTGTCCAGTCACGGCTTCATGCTCAAAGACCTTTTTGGGAAGGACTCACACTTTCTCGGATCACATAGCCTGTTTCATACTGCCACCTCACTACTGCTGAGTGCAGCTTTCTAATTATTAATGAAGTTACTTGAGTTTCTTAAGGACTCGTTTCAGCCCTTTATACTAACTTCAAAATCCTTGCATGTTCTCCCAAATGGGGAATCCAATCTGCAAAAAGTCCTTCAACAACAAATAAAATGTATTACTCTGCACATTCAAGCAGAGTTTTGAATGTTGTGGATATGAGGTTGAAGGATAGAAAATTAAAGATGAAAAAGCAAGAACTGTTAAGGAAGAGGAAGATCGGAGGAAGAATAAAATAATATGTTTGCAAGACAGCAAGGAATGAACATGAGGGAGAGTCAGGGAGGATAAAGAGGAGGATTAAGATAAATGCATTACTAAAGTTATTAGGGATGGTAATTACCTTACACTATGTAATGAAATGTGAATGAGACACAAGTGTTATATAGGCAATTAAGGATGTAACTGTATAGGTGGGGGGTTGCAATTTAAATATCTGAAGTAGAATACTCATTTGTGCCAGATGTTGCTCTCCTGCAGCACCGTTCTTTGCTTGGAACAGGGACAGCAGTTTGGGGGATTAGTCAAATATCGATGTAGTTTGGCTCAAGATTCATTGTGGTGATCCTCTAACACTCTGCACTGACCTGAAAAAGAGAGAGATGAGGAGAAAAGAGAAAACATATCTGGTGATTCGATCCATTGTCATTTCAATTCAGCACAAACTGAAGTCCATATAGAGATGAATAGGATGTAAGACTGTGACACGTGCAGGTTGTCTGTCATGTCGGTGAGGACCACTGCTGCAGAGATTCCATTTACTCTCAAACAAGGCCATGTGTCCTTGATGTCTTCGATGCTCATCTGTAGGCTGATGACACATTGTGTCTTCTATGTGATGCACATTACATCCTTGATGGCTGAGCCGTCTTTCTTCTTTAATCCACTCACTGGAAACAAATGTAAAATGTCAGTAAAATAAGTAATATTCCTGCCATTAAAATACTTTGTGAAGTTTAGAAACAATGAAGAGCACAGACATTCCTCCTGGCCTCTGCTGCTGGTGGAGTCACTGCCTGCAGGTAACGTTACCACTTGTAGATATAGGAGGGGCTGGTTTGGAGAGAGTCTGCTGTCTCAGCCAGAAGCTAAAGTTTAGTAAGAATTTGCTGAATTTTAATATACTTGGCAAACTAAAGCCCTTTCACAGCTTGTCACAGGCAAGACTGTTGTGCTGTTATTCCAGCATGGTGGGACTACAGGCACACAGACTCTGACGCTGTTGTGTACGCTGAAACTAAAAAGCCTCCTTTATAACAGTATTGAGGAATTGTGGAATGTAAAAGGGGCTTAAAATGACTTAGTTGACTTAAGCAGCGTTCGTTTATGCTTGTTTGTAACAATTAGCTATTATCACCAAGCATGAAACAACAACTACTGTGGACAAAGTAGGTGGAAATGTTTTTACTTTTAACTCAAATAAAACGTCACCTTCACTCCATGGCTTTTCTGTCCTGCTGTCCACTCTATGTGTGTGTGCTGGAGCCCTGCTCTCGGTCAAACACGCAGAGGAGAGGACACAGGGAAGAGAAACTAGTGCGCCCATGCAACAGCATGGTGCGACCGTATTCAGAAACACCCTATAAAGTTGTGTATGCACGAAGACAGGGTACATATTTCATTAACCAACTGTACTTACCAAGATTTGCAAGTCCTGTTGGTTCTCGCAGGGGTGTTTCCTTGCTTGTTGCTACACGTTGTGCAAATAGAAAGATAGATTCAACATGCGACTATATAATATATACAAATTCTCCACATTGTGCTTTCAGAACAACTTCAACAGACTGAGGCCGGACACTGCTGAAATGTTTAAATGTGTTTTAGAGATAGTTATCGATAGCTATGCTGTCAGGGCTCGGCTCTGATATCAACTGAATGTAAGAACTGCTGTAGGCTTGTTGGTAATGGACTGTAATGATGACACAAACTGTCAGTGTTCTTCCTCAAGTACATTTGTCAATTGGCACCTTGCCTACAGTGCTTGTCTGGCAGAGATGGGTTATGAATGCTAATCACACTCAAATGATGTATACATTATTGGAATGTGAGTTTGATGTCTGCAGGTTTAAGGTTTAAAATGTGTGAAATTGCACACCATCTGGTGATCATATGGAAGTAAGCCTTTAATAGATGCTTTACTAGCAAGAACAACAACACAACCATGCAATTTTAGGATGGTTAATAAAGTGACAAAGTATAGGATGATGAGGAGGGATGAACAGATGTGAGGAAGGGGATGGACGTGGAAAGTTGTCTGTTTAGGCCGGTCAAGGATGGTTGTATGAAATCCAGTTACAAACCCCAATTGGTACCTGGAAAACAGGAGGGCGATGGAAGAGGTGTGCACGGGGATAAAGGGAGGGAAGAGTGGGTAGATGGGGTTGGGGAGAAGGGATGGACAGGATGCAGCAATGGTGACCTTGCAAAATTTATAGCGTACATAGCGGAAGGGAGGATAATGTCGCATGAGATACACCGCTAATGGAAAACTTAGACCCACAGTCTACGTCCGGTGGGTCAGACCAGGTGATGAGAGGTGTGGTTTAGGCATGGCCCTGCTCCTGTACCTAAGTTAACTTCATTTCATTTTAATAGTTCCACTGCATCTCTGTGACGTCCCTTGTTTATTATTTCATTTTAAAGTGATGTGAAGAAAAGAGAAAGTTTTTCTGTAAGGTGGCTACATTAGATAAAGAGGGGCCCGGGTTCCATCCCGGCTGGACAGCCCTTCTCACTAAGGGCTAACAGGGCTAACAGCGCTAGTTAGTTAACCAGTGGGGAACACTCACATGCACTAAGATGGAGTAAAAGTACACGCGGCCGGAATGTTAAATATAGCTCCTGTAAAGAAGATAGTAGCTGCGCTCACCATAAAGGATGTGGATGATGGATTATCAATTCAATTCAATGAAGCTTTATTGGCATGACCATAATATTACACAGTATTGCTAGGCACATTGTACTGTACAAGGCGGTACAAACAGGAGAAAGCAGTCTCCAAGATGTAATTAACAAAACACAGTGTCAACATTACAGTGCACAAACAACAGCTACTGTATGTCAACAAGTTTACAAGGCAGATACGAAGAACTGAATCAGCAACAATATGAAATTAATAATACGTGTGTGTGTGTGTGTGTGTGTGTGTGTGTGTGTGTGGTAATATGATTTTCTTTGTGTGTATGTGTATTCGGGTTTACGGAGGGATGGTGATTCACTGTTCCTCAAAGTGTGGCAGGTAAAGAATCACTCTGCTGCTCGACTGCAGTTCTCTGTGTGCCCTCCCAACAGGATTGAGATTTTGTTCATGTTGGTAACGTGGTCAAATAATGTTTTGAATTTAGGGAAATATTTATTCCAGACTGGCTGGAGCTTGGTGCATTCTGTTAGAAAGTGCAGCTCTGCCTCCACTTGGTCTTGCACAGCTGGCAGAAGCACTGCTCTTTTGGGAGCCATGACTTCTTGTATCGGCCTGTCTGGATAGCCAGGTTGTATTCACTGAGTCTGTACTTTGTTTAGGTTGTTCTTTGTTTAGGATAACCTGCCACACTGTACTGTCTTTTAATGGCCAGATAGTGTAGGAAATTTAGGTTTAGAAGTGTGCTTTAAGAAATTATAATAGGAATGTTTTATGATTCATAATTAGAAGATTCATAATTATAGGTGTAATTTAGAATTTATAGTTAGAAATGTTTCTTAGTAGAATTTGTAGCACCTTTTAGAGGTGGAGAATAATATGATAGCAAGTACTTGGGAAGTACTATCTATACTTGTAAAACTTGTGAAGTTTTTGCCAAAAGTTGCAAACCCTTATCTTTAATATAGTATGTTTAAGAGTAGCGAAGGGAAAGACAGGGATTTTCAGACAGGCATTTTCAGGTCACACCCGTGCGAGGGTCTTCAGCAGACTGACGCCAGGAGGAGTCTGCTGGAGTTAGCCAATAGGAACTAAGGACAATATGGGAGGGGTTTTCAAACTGTGAACAGGAAGTGCGGAGAAAAGATTCAGTCTCTTTTCTCTCGTCTCAACGTGTGGGCAGCTGTGCTTCTGGGCTGGGATGAGGGTAAAATGCTTTTCTGCGCAGAATATATATCTATAGATACTGTAAATAATGTACTTCACTTTGCAATTGTTTTAGCTTCTGTAGTATTAAATGCTTTTGATGATAATTGAAACCGGCTGTCTTTGTAGCAGAGGCCGGACCATGCGGTCTCTCCCACAGTTTAAGAGGCCCTGAATCTAACAATAGCACTGCATTTTGCTTTGTGCGTTCTATTTGGTGATATCGTTTTGTTTCTGAAGTGTCATAATTCGGTTGACTCTAATAGATCTGGCCAAATTCTGGTAAGAAAGAGCACCCCTTACCTCACTACCATAGAGGATAATTGGTTCAATTTAATATATATCATATAATAATATTCAGTATAATATAAAACACACACATACATATATAGATATATACACAGTATATATCTATATATATATATATAAAATATAATATAATATAACATGTTTATTTATTGAGATGCCCCTATGGACCTTGTTATAGGAGGTAAAGATCAGGAGAAGTAAACATAAAGTGTAATTATGAATACTGATGTTAAATTAAGCTATGAGTTTTCACTGTTAATTTACCATCTCAGTTACATGTTGCTGCCTCCATGACCAAGTTAAGCAGATGAGACTGAGGACAACTGTACAAGAAGGTGTTCACTTTGCCTAATATGTAGCTTGACAGAGTTCTCCATGTGTGTCCTGGTGTTCTCATGTTTCCTTACCTCCTCCTCCCTCACTCCCTACCCTGGTGTTCTCATGTGTCCTTACCTCCTCATCCCTCACTCCCTACCCTGGTGTTCTCATGTGTCCTTACCTCCTCATCCCTCACTCCCTAACTGTCCGTGCTGGATCTGTCCCCGTTGTTTTAAAAAGCTAAATAAGTTATTAGCATGACGTCATCCAGCTAGCCAAACCTGTCTGGTGTACAGCTACTAAAGAAGCTTCACATGTACTGCTTCCCTTTCCCGCTAGTCTGCTGTCTGATTGTGAGGTCAGGCTGATCTGGGATCAGCTCTTACACACCTGGAGTTTCTCCGCAATAGTTCTCCTCTCAAACGGGTCTTGGAGGAGTAGTGCTCGCTCTCGCCTGCAGAGACTAGTTCTGACAAGGACACTCTGCTCAGGGCGATACAGATTTTGCCCCATACTGAATGTATTTGAGGATGCTCATTGGCTAAATTGTATGTCATACATTTATATCTTTAATCAGCAATTGGCTAAACTGCTTCATAGACCCGCCTCCTGTGGCTGACTTTTCCAGCGCCCCAGAGCTGCTGAGACATGCAGACAGGCGGAGAGGACGTGCAGGAAAAGCATATATTTTGGGTAGATATCATGTTTTAGACATATTACTGGGTGCATTCCATATTTCAAAAACACAAATATTGACAATCTGTATAATTTATTATTATTTATATATTCCCTCTATTGGCCAGCCAGCTGTTAGCAGATGTAGATTGTACAGCGATTCTGGCGTGTATACCCCGTGCTAACCCGAATATAATTACAGAGGAATAAAACAACGTGGGGCACTTCTGTTCAGTGGAACTCTTTTTGTCCAAAGTAAAACTTTATTGACATGTCACCTTCAGCACCTCTTATTGGCTGTTCTCTTTGTCCATCACACAGTACCTGAGTTAACTCTATAAAGCCTGCATATCACAATACAAATAGATAACATATAATTGAGAACACATTTCTTTGTTTATGTTAACACCACCACTGGTTCAATGACAGATTCAAATAATTTGAGCCAGACTCAAATTGGATCTAAACTTTTCATTGCATAGAATGCTCTGCGTGCTTTCTTTCACAGTTCATTTATTGCTGGGTTACAGCTTCCACTGGAACTTATTTTCAATCCTAAGCAATCTTCTACAGTGCACATTTGAAAGTCTGCCTTTTAAAGAAAAACTTGAGATTCAACACCTCGTGCCCACCAGCTTTGGGATATTTTTACAAACCAAAATCATAGATTTAACATGGAGTGGTTCTCCAGGAACACTGCTGGCTTTTCAGAGAAGATGCTTTTTTGCTTCTGTAATCGTAGAAAAGTATGAAAGCATAAAAGTACAACTATTACCACATGTAATTAAACATATAACCTGTTTTATTTCATGATATAAGTGATTAAACATATAAACTGTTTTATTTCATGATAGAAGTGATTA
>NW_022280168.1:110325-127641 GCF_004355925.1 Anarrhichthys ocellatus | reverse complement strand
TATAACCTGTTTTATTTCATGATAGAAGTGATTAAACATATAAACTGCATAGATGCCTTATATAAAATAGTCACTCAAAACTTATAACTTATATGAGTCTGACCTAGAAACAGGAGGACTCCAGTGTGAGTGACGCATAAACCTGAGGGAGGTACCAGCCTCAGACCAGCATAAGAAGAGCCAGCAGAGAAGAGAGAGGCTGGGACTTTTCCAGGGTAGAGACTGGATCATACTTCTTCAACAAGAAGAATAGGCTTAAAGGTCTTACGCCATTAGGTGTGACTAGAAGACCCTTCTGCTATCAGAATACAACATGATAAAAATAAGAAACTCACGACGAAAGCCGGATAAAGAATACCTGTTAATAGCAGGATTGTTACAATTAGCTGTTGTAGCACTGAGACCGTTTCATTGAATTGAAATTGTTGTATGTGATTGTTGTGAGAAAACCTTAATAAAACCACAGCCTTACCATTTGTAAGTGGCTGAAACCAAACTAAGTTTTTTAGATAAATGTATCCCTCTTCCCCTGTCCCTAAAAGTGTGATACACATGTGATGACTGACTCTACCAAAGGAGCTTAAGGTAAGTTCCTTGGGTGAAGACTTGGCAGTGTTAGTTAGAAATGGTGAGAAGTTCACAATAGGCAATAGTAAAGTACAGACGTCTACATAACTATCCATACGGGGTGTTAGGGTTACATCCTACTGAGCCTAGGGCGTAGCCATACAAGACTCTCAGAGAATAATTCCGAAAATCCTAACGATTTAGCTACGGGGCCAGATAAAAGGCCGAAGGTATGGTTCCGACACCTCCGTGAGGAAACTAACCCACGCAGGGCTGACAGCCGACAGTTGGTAAAACTGAAAGCAGATGCAAATGGGGAATTGAGCAGTACAACTGCAAGTTGAGGAGGGGAGTATACATAGACTGAGTTCATGTATGAACTGGATTATCAACCGTGTTAACTGATTGGGAAACCAAATGCCCTGAGGACTGAAATGCAGGACACTGATAAGAGGTCGGCGAAGTGATGAGGTTTATTTATGGAGCCAAGGTTGGTCGATGGCAGACCAAGCTGGGTGAGGTTTCACAGGGGAAGCAGACATGCCAGCAAGGCAGATGATCCTTAGGGAGAGGGGAAGAGAACAGTTAGAGTCAGGATCCAAAGCAACACAATGAAAACACAGGCTTGAAGCAAAAACTACCATGTTAGCTGAGACAGGAGTGGTAGACAAGCCAGGGTATAAATACTGCAGGCTAATGAGAAGCAGGCATGCAGATTGGTAGAGGTGATTAGCCGTTTGTGCCCATTCCATCTGGTAGGAGGCTGCGGTCCATCAGGACCTCACGCCACATGAACAGTTTCTTCCCATTGGCAGTCAATGCAACCGGTTGTATATGGACCCAAATGCAACACACAAGACTCCAGGGATCTTTGGCTTTTATTACAAACTTCCGGATACAGCAGGCAGCGTTAATCAGGGTCAGGATCAGAAGGCTGGTGGGTTTACCGGGAGTCAGGCGGGTAGAACAGGGGCAGGCAGGGTCTGTAACAGGAGATCAGTCCGTGAGAGCAGAGTCTGGCATTGAAAACCGAAGAACAATCTGGCAAATGTGTGTCTGTGAGGCAGGAGTCTATATAAGGGCTTCATTACTGATCAGAGTCAGGTGAGTGAACAGGTGAAGGGCGTTAGACTGATGAGGAGGGAGTGACTGACAAGTAGAGTGAGGAGGGTGTGGAGCTGAACTGTGACAGTCGGGCTCATCAAATGAGCCCGGGACCTCTGACTCTGTAGCTGTGTCTCAATTCAGGTTCTGCATCCTTCGGAGGACCCAGCCTTCGCGGTCTATGTGGGCCGCGTCCTTTGAGGACCGCGAAGGCTAGACCGTGCAGTCTACGAAGTGAGACAGCCTACGCCACAGAGGACTTCCTGTTTGCGTCAACAGCTGTTCCCGCCCCGCCCCCCTCTTGCTGCACCCTTCGCCTAAAATCCCTGCTCAACAGGATTATATATATATATATATATATATATATATATTTATAGTGTATATATATATATAATCCCTGCTCAGCAGGATTATAAATATATATACATATAAATACATTAAACTAAAACCTATTCAGTATATATACTGGAAAGGTTTTAGTTTAGTGTTTTAATCAGTTTTTTATCATATATTCAATAATTAATTCATAGATCTTTTTCATAATATTCTTTTTTCTATATTAATAATCAGATAATTAAATCAGTTACTAATAACTAATTTTCAATCAGTTATAGTTCTTGTAATTAAATTAATTTATCAATAACTTTATTTCATTTCATTCACACATACATATATATTTACATGTACATATATATATATATAGAGTAATCCTAAGGCAGAGGAAATCAATCAAGACAGTTAACATTAACAGCAGCAAAACAAATGTCAGCAAACGTGTTTATTAACTCTCAGTAACACATGTGCATATACTTTATATTTTTTAAATAAGTTGAAGTTAAAGAGAAACATTTATCAATAATGTTCACACAGGGATGCAAACTTAGAAGATTGACACATTTTACACAGCAGAATATATACATATTCACATAGAAATCATTTACATGGATGTCTTATGTAAATTTAAATAAATAAAATAAAAAGGTGACAGTCAGAACTGTCATCTCTGTGACAGCAACATGAACACATGAGAAGGATCTACTGGTTGTCTTATTAGTGAAGGCTTTGTACAGGATGAGAGCTAATGTAACTGTAACCTTAAGTACAGGATGGTCAAATGGAGATATTACAAATGGACTAATGTCTTAATTCAAGCTATGGTTGCTGAATGTTTGTCCATCGTTCTCTCCTCAGCTCCTGGCTCTCTGTAACAAAATATGAACAGAATCAGCAAAATACTCAATTTCAGTGTATTCGTGTAGTTAATCTCAACGTTTGTAACGTTACCGGACTTAAAGTGATATTTCAGGTTCACAACCTGTCTACCTGAGCTCACGTTGGTCCGTTTATGTACATGATATAAAGTATAAATCATCTGTAAAATCATCACAAACTCAGTAAGATATTATTCAACCTCTGAGGTTTGAAAGTGAAGTTATTAAAAGTTACTTTACAAGGCTTACTACGGTCGGATGCAGCCAGCCGAGCTGCCAGTAATAGCGCACCGGCATGCAATGCATCTTGGGATATGCTGGGCCGCGAAGGATACATCAGATATGTCCTCCAAATCTGGGACCAGAAGGCTGCATTCGTCGGCTGCATTGAAGGACTCTTCAACAAAAATGTGAAATGGGACAGCACTAGTCGCAGCGCTGTGACGCAACCGGTCTACGAATGCAGCCTCCGAAGGATCCAGCCCCTGAATTGAGACACAGCTTGTCAACCCCAGGACAATTGTCCTACCGGTACACTCCCCTGCACATCCCTTCTCTGTTTCTTCATTTAAACACACTTGACACTTTTATACTCCACTTCATCATACTTATTTGAAGTACTGTTATCTGTTTGTTGTGCACTTTATTTAATATTCTTTTATATTCTATTGTAAATTGTAATATGTTTCTATTTCTTGCACAGTGTGGATTGTTGTTGATTGTTCAATGTTATGTACAAATTCCTTGTATGTGCAACATACATTGGCAATAAACAGTTTCTGATTCTGATTCTGATTCTGAAAGGTGTGTATGATGAGCAGAGCAGGGAGAGCCAGGCGGATCACACCCAAAGATATAGGGCTGGAAACACAAGAAACACTACATGCTGAGTCCTTACTTTAGTGAAGAGTGTGCAGCAGTACAGCCCTGTTATAGGGTCTGCACATTCACATACAAAAAATGGGTTGTTTTTGATTGCTAACATTGAAGTAGTGTTTGACTATATTTATTAGTCATGAAACATACAGCGTTTCATATTCTGAGGCCAAACTGTCACATATTAGATAAATGACAAGAATGTACCCTTGAAATATACAGCGGCCCCACTTATGTAGTTACATCCCATCCCTGCAAATTTGACTGCGGTTGCTCTGTTTTTTAAAGCTAGATTGCTAACTTCAGCCAACCAGGTGCTTACTTGCACTGTTTGCCATTTACTTTCATCTACATGACAACCTTTGTTTGACTGAAAATAATAGGATGGAATTTCCTATTCAGGTCTGCTGGAAACTGCAGCATGGATTCAAAGGGAAACTCTATCAGCAAGATGCTCAGATACTGTGAGGGAGAGAAGCTGGGGGGTTGTATAAGAAAGGATGACAAGAGAATCATTGAGCCTTTCCATCTGCCAGCAAGCAGAAGTGGGCAGCAGCGAGGCTACAAAGTAGAATAGTCTCTTCCTCTCTCACACACACACATATGCAAACACAAAACCCCAAAACAGCGAAAGTGAGAGTTCAGTAATTATTATTTTATTGAGTAATACTTGGAATACTTATATTACTAAATCTTACATTTTCTTTGGACATAAGCATGTACCTGTATTTGTGTCATATCAACACATTTTTTTCTTCTACAGTAATTTCTCAGATAAACCTGTAGGAGGCACTTTAATCATTTGTTTTTACCTAGTCAGTTTATTTAATGTCTCACCTGCTGAATAACTGTGCCTCCTAATGCAGTAAATAATACACATTAGGTTATTAATTAAGTACCCTGGTGGGGGTGTGAATAATCGCCAGCTTCATTGGTTTGTACTTTTAAAGTCTAAACTGTGCATAACAGAGGGCCTTGTGAAGGTCCTCGGCGAATAAAACATTTAAGATTTCAATATAACACAATTAACACACAAGTATAGAATGACAGAATACTCTAATCCCAGTTAGAGAGTGCATAATCTCTGTCCACTGAAATCTTTGTCTTATCTGTTCCCACTTGACATGGAAGTGGAATGGGTGTACCATCATTATGGACAGTTTATAATGTCTGTCTGAGGAGCAAGAGAAGGAGAAAGGTCCAATTGAGGAAATATAAAGATAAAAAAATGAGATGCATCCTCTGTGTGTATTTGTCCAAAGCCAGTCATGTCCACTAGATGTCCCCGGTGAGTTTCTGTCCTCTGTTGACCACCTGATGGCCCTAGTTATCAGCAGCCTTCCTGCACAGCTGCTTCTCATTTGCTCATGAGCTCCTCTGTAGGGGATAGTTTCCAATATGTTGAGACCAGGCTGGTTGTTGTTATCTGTGTTTTTTACCTTTTTGGATTACCTGCTGGCAAGAATGAGGCTTTCCCCAGCCTCTGTGAATCACCTTTCATATACAGACAGGTGTAGGTCACACAGCATTCACATATCATGAGAATGAACATGTGTTATATGTTTTTCCCGCATTAAGGTTTACATTTACAACAAATGATAATGATGATAATATTGATAGACATACAATATGAAATGTTGATTTAATCCTTCTTGAGTCAGATCATTAAGGGATTGGAATCATCTGGAAACACTCAACATGACACAAGCTGGATAGTTTAGATGTGTTTCTGATGTGACAAAGACACTAAGAGTCACTGAACAAAAAGAATAAACGGCAATGGTGAATTTTTACTGCAGAAATTTAGAAATTGTTGTACAGTAACAACCTGATCAAAAGATAAGTCTGGTGATACTCTTTATTTTTCTTATTGTCAACACATGACTCAACATCATCATGTTGCCAGAAATACAGTAGCGGCTGAACATTCAGTAGTACACATTCTGAACATTCAGTAGTACACTGAATGTTCAGCCGGTAGTACACTGGTAGTACACTGAATGTTCAGCTGAAAATAGCCCTCAACAAATGCACTTCCTCCGGTTTTAGTAAGGTTAAACAAAAGTATTATAATACTTGACCGTATTAGTCATTGTAAAAGTCTTGATAATGTGTTATGATTATTGTTATAATGCATTATGGATATGTATGAGTGCTTATTACTATAATTATACAGTGCTATAAGCTAATTATAATGCATTAGATACAATATATATATATATATATATATATAGATATGGGCGTCACAGAAAGTGTTACTGAATTTGAACTTAAAACATTGTCAACTGTATTCTTGTAACAGTCTGCTGGTTTCCAACTACTGTGACTATGTAGTCATATACTATGTATGTCATATGCAGATGATTTTCTTCCAAATGTTCACCATGACGACTCTGAATACTATTGACCAAAGCTGTGTCAAACTACTGTTATCAGTCTGCTGAATTTCTTTTCACAGATTGTGAATTTAGCTAGATTTTTTGTTCAGCGTGTCAGTAAGTGATTCGGTGATATTATTACCTTTTTGTGTCAAAGAACATTCTTCAACTGAATGTCTTGGATTCTGCTGAAGTGTCCTTCAGCAGGCACTGAACGCATACCTCCCGCTCCAAGAGTGCAGTTTTAAAATGGACCTCTGGCCTCTCTCTGGAAATATGCCTGCAAAATACAGTAATCAATAAAGTATTGTATTATTTGTACATTGGGGAGAAGCGGAGAAGAACTTTCTATTGGACATTAATAACAATACATTCAAATCTACCTTCACTGCTAGAGTGTGAAAAAAACTCATGGAAATGTGCAATGTGCTCATAATACATTTACTGACTTTGAGCTTTACCAGAAAATAAAATATAAATGTATAATCTGCAGTATAAGCTACAACACTCAATTGTATCGTCTCCCAGCTAAATATAAGCAACAAAAATCTTTATTTAACTGTTGTTTAATTCAATGTTACGCAGCATTAATTCTTCAGGAGAAGCCGTAAAGGGCTTGATGCAGATCATCTGTTTCTTTGTAGTATTCAGTGGATAGTTTTTTGCATTTCTTTTTCTTCATTTGAATCCACACACCATTAGTTTTATTGACAGTCCAAGTCTTGTTGAAGTTACTTTTAGTGAACAAAAGATGGGTTTAGCTTTTGGAAATCTCACAATATGTTCACAATAGAATATAATTAAGTGAATCAGTGATATAGCACCTTGCATTAGGTTGTACTAACTTTATTGCCTAATATAATTTTTTCTTAAAGTTAAACTCTGGTTATGTATGTTGTCAGTGTTTTTGTCTGCTGCCCCTAATAAAAAAATGCTTACATAATCACTCTAATATTCCTCTAACAAGTCACCACTCACTTGTTACATTCCTGTGATATCGATCCGATGAGAATAACCCTGCAGTGGTTCATTTGTAGCTCATTTACAGAAACTCCATCATGCATGTAATATAATTCATGATACATTATCATTGATAGTATGTGTAAGGACCCAGTTTGTTTTTACCTCTCAAAAGTAAATTCATAGCTCTGTTTTAGGGAGAACTTTATCAATACCAAGCTGGCAATGAACATGTTATTAATAATGATAATATTGGCAGTTTTTCGTAATCTCTGTCTGTTTTATACAAATGAGATTTGTAGGATGAACCTCAGGTTCACATCGCCCCTACACAGTTAATGGAAATGAATTTCACGGAGATCCTTTTTAATAATAGCTAACTGATGCTTTATTCAAAACGCTGCCTTGAAGGTGAGGCAAACAAGGCGGAAACAATGCTGCCTTCGGGTGTCCCTCGTAAACTTTTCAGTGGAGTTGTCAGAAGCCTCAGTTGAGAGACTACGTGGGAGAAGTAGTCTGTAACTGGGCATATACCTGTTCTCCTCAACTTGCTGTTATAGCCTACAGCTCAGTTTGTGTGTCGACTCTGTTGTGCTGCTGCTTTCATGTTTGGTAATGCTCTCATCATTGTGTTGTTCTTGACGAGAATAACACAAAGACAGCAAAGAAACTTCACTTTTACGTCGTCTGAATTGATAATAACAGCACAACTCAAATTTCTCAGAAAATCAGATTATTTTGCAATAAAGTTCTATATCAAATAAGTAAATACTCTAAGTACTTTCCATTTGTATAAATTTAATTCACACATGAGAATATAAAGCCATGGGGTTATTTCAGACCATTTACTTATTGACTTAAAATATGCTATATCGTTATGGAGATATGAAAGAACCTATATTGTGATAGAAGAGTTTAGCCATAACGCTCAGGTCTATTTTTAGCAGCCATGTGGTTGATAACGATACCCTGCTGCTGATGGGCACCAAGCTGTTTAACCTCAAAATGTTCCCTATAAGGCAAACAATCCACATCGATCATGATGACGGTAGTTCTCTTCTATCAAATAAATACTAACTTCTGGCAACGAAATGATAAAAACAGTACTCGACAAATAGTCAATCAAACTGCAGTGGGGCTAAAGACCCATGCCCCATCCCCTCAACCAATAATGTTTAGTCAATCATCAGAGACTTTAAACTGTAGCCTTTGGCTTTGTTTGCTGACCCTCACGTGGATTTAGGAAGAGCCATATTTCCAACAGCACCTCAAGGCAACATACAAGAAAAAAATCCCCGAAGAGCTTCCTCCGGCTCCTCCTCCTCGTCCTCGCAGTCAGCTCTCTCTGTATTTAACCTGCGCTCCCTTCTGACACTGTGGTATGTTTCGGACTTTCCACGCCTCTTCCAAACCACAGTGACATATCTGCGGGGCATATTTGTTGAGTCCAGACCGACTTGAGCTCCTCGTCTCTCCAGGACCACCAGAGGTATCCACAGAACCGCTTTCTCTCTGAGGATGGACCACGCTGCTGTGCTGCTGCTGGCTCTCGTGAGCGCCGGGACGCTTCTCCAAGGTAAGCCTCGTTCAGGTCCTAGAATCCGCCTTTGACAATCGTGGACTCGGTCTCCCGATGCGGTCTCACATAGGTAGCGTGACGTTCTATTTAGTCTACTCGTGACTTCGCCTGAGTGTTAATAGCTGCAGAGTGAAGTTAGTCTGAAGTATGTGTCGTCATATTCACATCGTTCCGCTGGTTTAGGCTGCAGGGACGGAATCAATGGAACATCAAATCCACCATTGGTTTCTAATTAGAAATATTAGCCTACCTAACAAAAGATAAAAAGGAAGGAAGAGAAGAGAATGGCGCGTAGCTAAAGTGAAAACCTTGATCCTTATTGAAACTTTACAGCAATGAATTTACGAAGAGCTCTGCCAGCTTGACATGTTGGAGGAACTCGTGGAGGTGCGTTTACCTCCGTAGAGCTGTGTGATGGAGCTGGAGTTGTGGTTGCTGCCTTCAGCGCTTTAAAAAAAATGAATGACGTAGTTGTAATCAGTAACCAAGCCTGTGTTCCTGTTTGTGTTAGGTGTGGCTGTGTGTGTGTGTGTGCTTGAATGGGCCAATAAGAGGCCAGAGATAACACACATTCACATTTCATGACTTTGTCATTCATGTTTCCCCTCTCAATGTCTTAATGCTGTTGACTTGTAGTTGAATAGAAGACTCCTCCTTCTTGTGTGTGACAACGCAACATCTAATGGGAGTCGTCCTTTTACAAAGCAATTCAATATGCATCCCCTGAAGGGGGCAACCTGGAATTCTTTTTAAAGTCCCTGGGGCTAGCAAAGCCCTAATTTGGGAATCGGTGGTTCAGTCCTGTAGCATATGATCTCTGATGCTGATAGTGAGCAGCTTTTCTTGGTGAGAAAACAGGGGCCGGGCTTTGAAAGACTTCAAACACAATCAGCAATGCTGGCACCACTGACATCGTCTCGTGTCACTTACACACGATAAGTCAGAATAAATATCCTCCCAGCTCTTATCTCTGAGTTGTGTTTGTGTCACTGGACATCTCTCGGCATTCACAGAGCTGCTCTTTGTCAGAGTGGCTGGAGGGCGGGCAGTTTGTCTGGCTGGTGGCTGAGTGGGTGTGTGGCGGGAGGAGGTGATTGGTGCTCCAACACTCGACACAGCCAGGGTCACCGTCTCCATCACTTGATGCTATCTGGCCTGTGTCCGGATCAGCGACTCCGCAGAAGGAGGGAACGCATCATTTTGTGTGTTTGTGTGTGGGATTCACATTACAATCATGATACAAATCCATATTTATCCTCCACATAGTGACAGATAGCAGTGCAGTAGATAGCAGCTGAAGTCAGTTTCCAGCTTGATCTGTAGCATTCCTCCCATCAAAGAGGGAAGGCTTTCAAAGGGACTCTCAGACTTAGAAGTTTTGAAGCCACGGGAGGCTGTTAGGGGTGACTTTAGAGGGGTGAGCTGCCAGCACAGATGTGAGTGGATACAAAGTGTGGGCTGTTGGGGAAAAAAAAGTAGAGGTGAGTGGTGGTAAACACCGTTTAGAAAAGTCAGCCTTGTTGACAGAGAATACAGTTGCAGTTAACTCGCATTTTAGCTCTGCAGTCATTTCTAGGTCCACTTTAAAGAGGTTCTGTGGACGTTGTAGAATGTTAGGAATGTGTCCCCAATAGGTAATAAGAGAGCCATGGGTCTGTTACAACGTTCCAGATAGTCATACTTGTAGTGACAAATTCATATAGTTATGACCATTATGATGGGAAAGAGGCTCTTATTAGCAGCCCCCTCATTTATTCTAGTGGTTACACTCCATTGATGCAGCGAGGGTGCCAACGCAGAGGGCTACGGCAAATATTAGGCACAGTCATCGGGAAGGAAAAGGTGAATCTTGATTTGGCAAGGCATACATACAAGCACACATTCCTGGTTAGATTAATGCCATATGTCTACCTGTGACTGATTGTCACCGTGATAGAGTTGTGAAATTCGGTCTCAGAGTGATATCAACCTCTGTTTTGTGTCTTATAAGCCTGCAAACTCATCTTTTACTCAAACTGGACTTCCAGGATCATATTTCATGTTTCAATGTTACCTGAGGCAACAGCAGTGGAGCCCCTCGCTGCGTTTCAGCCTGTGCTTCCAAGGCAATCAGTTGTCCATAACAGAGACCTGCAGTCCTGTCCCCTTTAGAAGATGGCCTTTGTTCCACTAACCAGCTACCTCTCTCAGGGACATTAATAACACATCATTTGTTTTTTGTGGCAGCAGGTTGGGCTTTGCTCTAGTGATCAATGTTTTAATAAATACTTCTGCCAATGCATTTCCACATCAAGCAGCCTTGGTGTCTTTCAGCAATATTCTGAAGTGCAGAAATCTGTTTGGAAAACAGATTGTATACAGAGCAAATAGGGGTTGATTTGCATTGTCTTACCTCGTAGCCTGCATACATCATCCCCTCAACCAATAATGTTTAGTCAATCATCAGATAAGCCTCCACTTTGTTCCCATGTTGACATTCTGCTTGTTTAATGCAGGCTAAGTGTGATATGTGGTAATGCTGCCCTGGTGTTTCTAGTCTACTTTACATGACTTGTGTTGTTCCATGAATGCCTCAAAGCTCTTCGCTTCCACAATGTGAGTTCAGGCTCCTCTGAAAATCGCCCCAACAACAGAGACTTTAAACTGTAGCCTTTGGCTTTGTTTGCTGACCCTCACGTGGACTTAGGAGGAACCATATTTCCAACAGCACCTCAAGGCAACATCCATACTCAATAATAAAGACCTGCAGTCCTGTCCCCTGTATAAGATGGCCTTTGTTCCACTAACCAGATAGTGTAGGTCTGCTGTAGAGATACTGTTTAACTAAGATATGGGCCTGTTTCTGCCTCAATGACAGAAACCTTCATTGGGCAGAACAGGGAGTAGCTAGTGAAGAGAATCTAACCTGGGGGTGAGGTGGCACTTTGGCTCCCTGTTGTCCCTCTTTCCTCTGTTGTTGGTATAACAGACCAAAACTCCATTCTTGCAACAAAGGGAGGCTCATAAAGTTAAGTTTGAATAAAATGTAACTTCTAAGTTTTACATTAGTTCCTGTTGGCCTTGATCCCGGCACTGCAGGGAAGAGAATCTAAATGATCATTGTTGAAAAAACAAATCGGGTACCAGCCAGATATTTATTAACTACCAGTTAAAGACAGACACTGCAAATCTACCGAATTGGCACATTGCCAGATAAGCCATTTTATCGCGGTATTATTATTTAAATTTTTCATTTGAATCACAGCAGCTCTCTCAGAGGGCTCAGCCCCCACTACACCTGGGTTAGGGTTATTCTGGTGTCAAGCTGTGATCCTTTCTTAGCATTGATGATAATTCATTCCAGTCAGGCTGTAATTATATTCTACACAAGTACTTTGAAATGTACCTAAGTACTAAATATACACAGATGTGAAGCTCCCTTAAACCAAACTGTCCCCTCTTTAAAATAATTAAAAAAGGAGTTAATAAGGAGGCTGCTGCTGGAAGTGGGGACAGCCAGACAGGATAATGGATGTGGTATGCAGCGGCATTTCTAGTTGCTTTAGCTTGGGGGACGGGACGGTTTGAAATGCTATCTCCATCTGCCCTGACATGGCTCGGCTCGTCTTTTTCTGGAGGGGAAATACCTTTGTGGTGGTGAGGGAGGGGAGGGGGGATATGTGATGAGAGAGGGGGGGCAGCTACCTTCATCCAACAATCCAGCAGCCAAGTTGTGAAAGGTCACAGTGTGTTTGAAGCCCCACCTAAATCTTTCTGTCAGATGGCTTTAGTTTGATCTGTTATTCAGAAAGCCCTGTTCAGACACATCACATGAGCATCCCATAACTTAGCCTTTGTCATGTGAAAGGGTTTGAATGTTTACAAGGTTCCTCTGTGGGTTGAGAAAACTCCTCCTCCCATGAGCTTGTGGTGAAATCATTTCAAAATCGTGAATGACATTCATTCAGTGGTCCAACCAGATGCAACAGTGTTTTATTTCAGTTGTTTAAAGCTGACATTTGGGAGAAACAAAGTTTTCACCTCCAGCAGCACTGATATGTTAAAGAGCTGAGACAGTTTGGGATGTCAGGAGGATAATCTCACGGATCAGAAGAAATGTATTCATAGTATTCATAGTATTCAGTCTACATTAGGGTTAGGGCTGGTGGGTTAGGGCTGGTGGGTTAGGGTTGGTGGGTTAGGGTTAGGTACATCGGGGATTCACTACTGCAGGGCTCAACAGTAAGGGCTGCCAGGTTGCCATAGACAACCATTTTGATAAATTGGAAACCAATTATTGGCCATCACTTTGTAAAATATAAGAATAGGGTCAACAAATTGTGCTTCCTAAATAAATACATTTTTAACATTTGTGACATGAGTGATATTTAATACTGCTGTTAGAACCAGGTGACAAGTTCTACTAACGCGTCAACGTCACAATCTAATGTGCAAATTGATTGGACGTTTGTGAAGTATCGGCATCTTTGAGCTGGATGGAAAATTATACCAACATACATACACACGACATGTTTAAATGGCAACCATACGGTAACCAAATGCTGACGCTTGTTTTAAAAGTTAGTGTTGAGCCCTGTTCAGTTTCCTCACTCCAGCTGGATTAATGCTTCAGTCAAGCAGGCAGACAAACTGTGGCTCTATTTAATTCATGCACTTGTTAATTAAAAGCACTGTGGAATACATACACATCCTAGAGACACATGTGGTCTTTAATAATCTGTCCTCTCACAGCTGCAAAATTCAACCTTTTTTACACAGCTTCATCATTAACTTTACCTTCTTTGAAACGATTTTCCTTTCCTTTATTTACTCGGTCTGTTTTATACAAAATGAACACAAGTTACATCTTACTTATGAAACGTTGCCCACATCTTGAACCAGCAGCACAACTCTCTGGTGTTAATAATAGGTTTTTCTGGCCAGGGTGTGACGCTTTATGACAAAGGACCATGAGGTAACCTATCACTGCAGAGTAATGTTGTGAAGTTACAACAGCATAGTTCATGTTTGTGGGACCCTGTCTTCTGTGGCCGCTCTATGTGGAGGCAGTAATAACAGTTTGAACCTGTCTAACTGCTGCACAGAGCAAAGGGAGACTAATGACAGAAGACACAACTCAATCAGGCCATGTTGAAAATATATTTGCTCAGTGGGGATTAGCCCTCTCAGTCCCTTTTGTCAAGGTAAGAAGTGTGTCTAATGCTAGGGCCTCTCATCAGGCTAGCTTGTGTGTTGGGCAGTATAGTGAGCCCCCCCCCACAGCTTTCAACAACTTCCCCCGACCAAGAATGCACCTTGCTCACCGAAACGTCCAGGAAGAAGCAACAACAGTAGCTGAAACCAAATGAGATCATGGGTAAGCCCACACACGCGCACACACACACACACACACACACACACACACACACAACTTCTCACATGAGGCAGTATGATTCATGTCGCACATGTCGTGTCAGGTTGTTTCCATCTTGTAATGGTATGATAATCATTCCACAGGTCATGAAAGCATGACTGCATCAAAACGAGAAGTGAAACATCTGCGGATGAGATGCAGCTTTGTTAAATGTGCAGGAAAATTAGAACTCAATGAAGTCCATCTTCTCAAGAATAAACTCTGCAGGGAAACGCTCACAAAATGAGGCAGCAGGGAGTGAAAGCAGTTTCCTAACTTGTGTTTCTGACTTAGTGACTCAAAACAAGAGTCAAGCTGTTCTGAATGTAATCTAGGGAGTTTTTTTTAGTAATGCTTTAAATCACACGTAGGAATGTGAGATGGAGATTCTGCTCATTGATGGAGGAACTGTCTCTGGTGATGGATGAGAATTATTTATTCTGCCAAGCTCAGGAAGACCTGTAAAAGTGTCGCTGTGCACTAAGGAATAATTAGATTATGTATTAAGGAATGCCATTAGGTAGTAATAGAGAGTGACAGGAAAGTATGGTGGCTGGAGGTGGCCACAGGTTGGACTCAAAGGCCTCTTCTTCCTTTTACAGGTAAAAAGAAAATACTAGAGAGTCCCTAGCTGATGGTGTTGATGGGGGAAGTTGGTGTTGGTAGCAGAGCATATAAAGCCTTTTTACACTGAATTAGTGCGAAGAAGCTTCTGTTCCTTCATGTTTGCCTCCAACCCCGACTGCTGTCATTTCAGCTGTCACAGAGATGGGCCTTCTATTAGCCTTAGCTAGATGACCTTCTCAATCCCCCCTGGAACCACACTCCCTACTGTACGTACATGGATGTTTAAATGAAAGCTTTATCATCAATATTTTTATTTGGCAGTGAAAGAAAAGCTAATGAATGTGGTGTTTAAAATACTTTTTTTCCCTTATTCGTGTACTGTGTGTGTGCGTGTGTGATTAGGGTCCTGAATGAATGAGTTAGAGTGCGCATGCTGTGCGCACAAACACTATTATTTATGTAGATAAAAGGTTATTCCTACACAGAAGCCCCTGCCGTGCGGCACAGAGAGGACCTCTGAGAGGCTTTAAATAAAAGATAGAATAAACGTATTTGCAATTGGCAGCTCACTTTAGTTACTGAATACATTAGTAGAGAGGAGTGGAACAGAATTTGAAGACTGATCTGTTCGGTGGGCCACCCTAGGGGACAGACACACACACACACACACACACACTTAATAATCTGATATATTCTGTACTGAAACTAAACCTTCAACTCTGATACTGAGGACTGAAACAAGCTGTAACTTAGTGAGTATCCAGATCCACTCTGTAGCTGAGGTATTTGTAAAACTCAGCATCATCCTTTACTCCTGACTGAAGTCTCTCTCGTTGTTGAGGTGAATGGTAAGAAACCTCCCGGGATCATATTATAACTCACTCAAAACACAAAGAAAATCAATAGCCATGAAAGATGTCAGATGAGATGACTCCTGTAACCAGTGGTCATTACTGCAGCCTTATGCTGCGTTCACACCAAACGCGCTGCAAATTCATCGCGCCGCGTATTCGCGACAGTTGAACGGCTTTCACGGCGATAAGCCACGCCCCTCTCCGGCGCATCCAGCACGATTCATGCGGATGAACACAAATAGTCCCCGGCGAGACCGGCGGCGCGAGTTTGGTGTGAACACGGCATAACGGATCCATGAAAGAATAATGCTGGAGAACTCCACACTAAACAGCCTGATAATGATCAGAGATGCGTACAATGGACTAATATCAAACCGGCCGAATACAGTTGTTAAAAGTGAATTGTGTATTCTCTCAGGTGTCTATTCATTGACAAACAGACTGTGCCAGCTTCTCTGTAAACTAAACACACACTTGTATATTTATGAACACGACCACCTGCTATTTGAGAAGCAAGCAAGGAAAAAGTACTGTTTATTGTTTGTTACTTACCACTACATTGGTATAAATTCTTATTAGATCATGTGTATATATACAAAATTAGCAACCTGTTGTTTGACCTGCATTCATGAGAGGTTCAGGTTCAGGTCAGCTGGGTAATGTTGAGAACAAATGAAGCTATGCGAGCTGCCTCATGAAATACTTCTACAATACAATAATGAAGTCAGTCATTAGCTGCCTAATTAACCTTGCCAGAAGAAAGTCCACCTGATGCAGATATGCTGAAAACTGTCTGCATGTATCAGACTAACTCTTCTGTTTGATAAGGTGTCAAAACACCTGTGACATTTAACAAAAGTCTGCTCTGTGACTTCCTCCACCTTTTGTTTGATCAGTGGTGGGCTGTCGGGGCCTTCAAGGCCTTCTCTGCTCACAAATTTATAGCTATATTATAACTTAATAATTTTTCTTCAATACACTACATGTATTATAATTTATAAAAATACTTGCCCCATTATCTTATTATCTTATTTTCTCATTGCACAGCTACTGTCTTCCTCAGTTGCTCTGCTTCCAGTGCAGCTTGTTTTAAGTAGAGCTTTTATCCAATTAGATTTCACCTCTGTGTCTCTAGGTAAGAAGAGCCGCCCGAGGCCTGCAGAGTCACAAGTGAATCCATGTGCAGTTTAAGTGAATGGGGACGATATTGTTGATTGTCATAGTGTTCAACCAATCAGATCTTTAGTTTGACATGTTGGGCGTATTCATTGACGTGTCAGAGCCTGCTAGCTGGCCTACAAGTATGTCAGTACTACGTGCAGCTCAGTTTTCAGGAGCAGCTCTGCAGTGAGGTACAGCGTGCGCTGTGATTGGTCAGTGGGCGAGCACGTGACTATCGTGAAATGAAACTTAAAGTAGCCATCAGAGCCTTAGTCGGAGTAGTAAGAGTTCGAATTGAAAGGTATGGAAGAAATTGACATTTTTTGCATTTTGCTTGGTGTAGATTTATACCAAGTGTACACACTACTGAACACACTACTGCTTCATATCTGTTCACTGACACTCTGCATTGATATTCGGGGACTTGTTACTTGAAAAGGAACAACAGCAGTAAAACTTTATTACACACGATGATAATTAAACTGTCAAAAAAAAAGAAAGAAAAAAAAATACCCAATTAATCCGCGGTTCACGAGTGATCCGAACCGTGAGGGGTGATGCGAACCGTGAGGGGTGATCCGAACGGTTCACGGATCGATCCGTGATCCGTTACACCACTAGCAGGTATGGAGTCTGTTTAGGCCTAATACTGTGCAGGTATGGAGTC
>NW_022280168.1:69209-110315 GCF_004355925.1 Anarrhichthys ocellatus | reverse complement strand
TAATACTGTGCAGGTATGGAGTCTGTTTAGGCCTAATACTGTGCAGGCAGGGGGATGTGGAGTCTATGTTGCAAGTTCCTCCTTGCTGACGGTGGCTGACAACATGGGCAGCAGAGGAGACAGGAAAGTGGGTCATGTTGACATTGTTTGATGCTTTTAATTGGTGCGTCCCAGTGGCTTCACAAAGCAAGCATTCATCTCATGTTTCCCCCTGAAGGATCCTAATGCCTGATGAAAGCACTGCAGTTGTACATCACCCCGTTTGTGTTAAACCACTTCCAGCTAAAGTTTACAGCACCTACCAAGTCCCCAGCACAATAATGGTGCTGCTGCTCTTGGATGTTGTTATTCAACAGCCAAGATGCTTTGCACTCAACAGACTGACTTTAATGAACCTGCAAAGGTTCAAAGGTTCACAGCTTACAATGCAACCTCATGTTCTCCTAGTTAGGGTATGCCACTGAAGAAGCCACTTATTTCTGACTCCCTTTATTGTGAAATATATCTTGTGTTGTACATTTTGTGTTGTACATGGTGTGAAAATGTACAACTACTCTGGATTGAAAACGTTTGTTTCATTAACACCGCAATGTGTGTGGAGGAGTGCATTGATGGCAACGTATTTGATAAGGTCTTTTGGGGAGAGTAAATGCAAATCAAATTCCGCAGTTCCTTCGGCACAAATTATAAACACACCTTGATGCAGGGCTAGTTAACATCGGGAGGAGAGCAAGTTTCATCTGCATAAACATGTATGCGTCTCCTCTTTCCCAAAGATTTAGGAATGCTGCAGTTTGGGACAATACAGTGGGCACCACATTGTCCGACTCCATGTCATCTGACTCGGTTGAGGCCAAAAAGAAAAGGCAGTTCTCTTGAAGCTTTTGTTCGTTTTTTCTTCTCTTTTCAAATTGCTCTTCCATGAGCTTGGACAAACAGCGAGTTTCTGTCTGTAACATCCTATTTGAGCAGTCGTGAGATATTGAACATGAGAGATTTGTCATCCCAGCAGGCAAAAAGTGTACTTTCTATCCTTTGAAATACTGAACCCCACAAAGCAATGTCAAAAATCCATGATTTAATTCTGACAAAAAAAGTCAGATAGAACCTTAAATTTACAGTGCCACAAAATGAAAACTATTATTTAGTAGAATTCATGAGGCTTTTTGCAGTCCGTATGACAAGATTTGCGATGTTTTTTCACTTCCCTCCTTGACTTCCCTTAAAATGTTGCTGGTGTGTTTTGCTGTTCTCCCTCCAGCATGCTGTGTCTGTTGGTAATCCTAAACCACATGCTGCCTGAAGCTGCAGGCTTTTGGTTTTAAAGATGACAGCCACCTCTACAACACGATGCTTCATATAGGACTTTAGTTGTGGATCTCCAGCGCTGTGGAGCTTCTCAGGTTTCAGTCCTGGGACAGAGGAATGCTGCCCGCTCTCATCCTCATGTTCACACAATGTGCAGGAGTTTTACATGATTACATCTTAAGGGGATTACCACTGCTTTGAAGTCTGCCATTACTACTTGTAGAACATTTCCATCTGTATTTATTTAGCATTAAAGACGTGAAGAGAAACGGTGTGTCCCTCCCGCTGATCTGTGGTGACACATGGTAGCTCCATAGAGAACAAGGCAGAAAAGATGAAAAAGGTGTCCGTCACAGCTGCTAATAGCACCATATTTTAATAAGGAGCACCTGAATGTTCTAATTGAGACAATTATTCTCGGTGTCAGTTACTATTACAACGGTAGGCAGCAGTCTAGGTCTCAAAAATGATCCGTTAATTATATTTCAGTGACAGTCTACTTCTAGGATTTCATTTGACAACTCTTGGCAAATTGATTTGCAATTGATTTTCAATGCCCACTTCATTGCTGGGATTTGAGAAAAATGAGGTTGAAGGAATTGTGAATGGTTGCACTGCACTACTCACCATCCAGAGTTAGTTTGGCTTTGTGTTTACACGTCTCTTTGCAGGAGCTGCACAGTGTGAACAGTGATTGAGGGATTATTCTTTTGAATGGTAACCCACAGTAAACCTGGCATTATGCGTGTCTTAAACTTCTGTTTACTGCCTTGGGCTTATCGCGGTCGGTGTTGTTCTTCTCCCTCTCTGACCCTGTTTCTGTTTTTTTAGTCGGCATCACTTTGTTCTGATAGGAGAAATTAGTGCTGCACGATTAAAGTCAAAATGATAATCACTATTATATTTATCAATATTGAGGTCACAATTATTAATCATGATTATTCCTTGATTTTAAGGACAACATATTTTTCATTATAATTTCACATTGAAATGAAAAGAGCACTGCTTTCTAGGGGTGCGGGAAACATCGATACAGCATAGTATCGCGATATTTTGCGTGGCAATATTGTATCGATACACAGAAGCCAAGTATCGCTCTTTTATTGTATACATTTTTTGGTGCTAGAATAATAAAATCAAATGCTTTTTCTTTTTTCTTTTTTTTTAACTCACTTTTTATTTAGTTTTCAACAACATAACAACATGCATTTTCAGACAGTTACTTTCTTTGTCCATTTTTCAGCTGTATGTAGTCTTGGTGCACATGGTATTCAGGTACAGTGTACAACGCACAGAAGGAACAACAAACATCAGATGGTGCTCACTCCAAGAGAAAAAAGAGGGGGAAAATAATAATTGATTACATGCATCCATGAAAAAAAATAAAAAAATAAAAACAAGGGATGAAGAAATAACAATTGTCCACTCCTGAATGTAGTATTGTAGGTGCTATATATGCTTTTCAGAGAGGATGGTGTATAATGTGTGTGTGTGTGTGTGTGTGTTGAGAGTTAATAGGTATCAGTTCAACCAGATCGAGCAACATATAGTAATAACCCTCATTGTATTAATAACGCTATGACAGGACCCCATCGTTTAGTAAAGATATGCTTTTTGGAGCCTTAATGAATATGTGATTCGCTCCATTTGATAGATGTCCCATACTTTTTGGATCCATATATCGTATGTAGGGGGATCCGGTTTTAGCCATCTGATGGTTATACCCTTCAATGCTGCTGTGAGTAGTATGTTCAGAAGGTATTTTTTGGCCCTCCCATCCAGGCCTTCAGGTATCGCTCCCAATAGTGCTACTGTGGGGTCTTGTTGGATGTCCTGTTGGAATATCTCTTTGAGGGCGTCAAAGACTTCTCTCCAGTATGCATTTAACTTAGGACATAGCCAGAATATATGATTGGCAGCATCTGTTCCACAGTTACGCCAACATAAGTTGGAATGTGTTGGGCCCATCTTGGCTACTATTTCTGGTGTTCTGAAGAATCTGGTGATTATTTACCATTTAAATTCTCTCCAGGTGTTTGAGTATGAAACTAGGTGTGCCTCTGTGCATATTTCCTCCCAGGTATTCTGTGGTATGATCTTGTTCATTTCCGCCTCCCATCTCTGTTTTATCAGTAGGGAATTATGTAGATTCATAGATAGAAATACGTTATATAGTTTACTTATTGTTTTCTTATCTTCGTTCCCCATCTGTATTTCTATTAAAAACCTTTCCATAGGCGTACGTTTCACAAACTTTCCCCAGTCTTTGTGTGTTGTTAGAAAAGTTCTCAATTGTAGGTATCTGAAGAAATCTGTTTTGGGAGATCAAAATCCTTTTTCAGCTGCTCGAATGTCTTGAGGTTGTCCTCATTAAATAGCTGGTGGAGGTAAACCAGTCCTATATCTGACCACTTTCTAAAGCCCGTGTCTAGATTGTTAGGTGTGAAGGTCTTCATAGATCCAAAACTTGTTAATAATGAAGTTAACTTCGGAAGCCCAAAAGATGTCTGTATTTTGTTCCAGATTTTAAGAGTGATCTTAGTCTACTCTGCCAGTTCTTTTATGGGCGCATCTAAAAAAGGCAAAATTTGTAAGGGCTCTGGGCATACATTTTTCTCAATATTAAGCGAGCGATTGTATGTGTTATTCTGAATCCACGCTATCAAAGGTTTCATTTGTGCAGCCCAGAAGTAATATTTTAAGTTTGGAAGTTTAAGGCCTCCATTTAGCTTAGATAGCTGTAAGGTTTTAAGTCTAATTCTAGGACGCTTTTTTTGCCAGATAAATTTGGAAATTATTTTATCCAGGTTATCAAAAATTGGTTTTGGAATTTCTATAGGTAGCATCTGAAATAAGTAGAGAAGTCTGGGCAGAACATTCATGCGAATACTTTCAACACGACCGAGCAGGGACAGAGGGAGCGTAGACCATCGTTCCTGGTCACTATCAATGCACCGAATTATTTTACTATAATTGGCCTCGTACAAATTCTGTAAGGATGGGAGGATGTATATGCCAAGGTATTTTATACCGTCTTTTGGCCATTTAAATCCACTTTGGAGTTTTACACTTCTTGAGATGTCACCGTTGATATCCATAGCCTCTGTTTTTTCCACATTTACCTTGTATCCTGAGTAGTATCCATACTTTGAGATGAGTTCCTTTAGATGTGATATTGTTGGTGCAGGCTGCTTCAGATATAATAATAATAATACATCATCAGCGTAAAGAGATATTTTATGTTCTTCTTTATGTATTACAGTTCCTTTATTTTGTTGTCATCTCGGATGAGTCGGGCCAAGGGTTCGATACTAATTGCAAACAGCAGGGGTGATAAAGGGCAGCCTTGTCTGCAGCCGCGTTCCAATGTGAATCTTTGTGATCTGTGTCCATTAACTCTAACAGCTGCCTGCGTTGATGAATATAATGTTTGTATCCAATTTAAAAAGTTGGGGCCAAATTTGAACCGTTTTAGTGTTTGGAGTAAATATTGCCATGATACCCGGTCAAATGCTTTTTGAGCATCTAGGGACAAAATCATTGCTTCTGTTTTCTCTTCTTTTTGATGGGATATTATGTTTAATAAGCGTCATAAGTTATCGCCATAGTATCTTCCAGTGATGAATCCCGTCTGATCAGGATGGATGATTCCAGTTATAACATGATTAACTCTTCTTGCTAAGATTGCTGTTAGAATGCGCAGGTCCCCGTTCAGCAGTGATATCGGTCTGTAGGATTGGCACTCTGTGGGGTCTTTACCTTCTTTATGAATTACTACTATAGTTTCTTCAGTCCAAGACGGTGCCATAGTTTTAGATTCTAATGCATGGTGGTATACTTTTAGCAACAGTGGTGATAACATATCCTTGAAGGTTTTATAAAATTCATTAATATATCCATCTGGTCCTGGGCTTTTATTATTTTTGAACGTTGATCTCCCATTCCTCAATAGGCTTATCTAATTCCTTAGCTGCTGATTCTGTCAGTTCAGTTAACTTTATAGGATTTAGGAACTCTGTAAGTTTTGCATCATCAGAGCAGGTATCCGTGTTTTTGTATAAAGATTCGTAAAACTCTGCAAAGGATTCTGCTATTTTATCTGGTTTTGTAACAAACGTTTCTTTTGATTTGATTTTCTGTACCGTATTAGATGTTTGCTGTGTTCTTAATCTAAATGCTAATAATCTGCTTGCCTTGTTACCGTGTTCATAGTATCTTTGGTTTGTGAATCTTAAACTTCCCTGAATTTTATCTGATAATAGGCTGTTGAGTTCTCTCCGGGTTGTGTTTAGGTCTTTTAGGAGACTTGCCGATGCAGATTGTTTATGTTTATGTTCCAAGTCTTTTATTTTATCTTCCAATTCTCTCTGTTTAGCCTCTTTTCCTCTTCTCCTAGCAGAAGCATATGAAATAATACGGCCTCTAATGTATGCTTTGGCACAATCCCACAATATAAGAGATGACGTTTCGGCCGAGGTATTGATATCCAAGTATTCCTTGAGTTCTGCTGTGATAAAGGAGGTAAATTCTTTATCATTAAGGAGAGATGCATTAAGTCTCCATTGTTTAGATGTTGGTCTTTGGCCTATATCCCATTTTAATGCCACAGGTGCGTGGTCGGATATAGTTATAGGCAGAATCTCAATGTCCACTATCCTGTGTAGATCTGCCTTAGTGGTAAAGAAATAATCAATCCTTGAATAGGATGTATGTCTGCTTGAATAGAAGGTGAAATCCCTGCTTCTCGGAAACTTGCTTCTCCATATATCTACAAGGCCTGCTTCTCGGGATTGATATTTGAGCATTCTACTCATTCTAGAGAGTGGAGCTTTAGAGGCAGGTTGTCGGTCCATTAATTGTGACATTACGCAATTCAGGTCTCCTCCCATAAGTAGCAGCCCTGAACTATATTGTAGGATCTTATTGAACAACGTCCTGATAAAGCCCGGCTCGTCTTCATTAGGTGCATATACATTTATGAGGGACACTTCTGTGCCATCAATTAATCCATTAACTAAAATATATCTCCCCTCCGTGTCTTTATGAACTAGTATTTGTGTGAAATTAATTTGTCTGTGTATGAGTATGGATACTCCTTTTTTTTTTTTCTCCCTGACCGGTGTGAAGAGTAATATCCTTTATCTGCCCAAGACCTTTTCAACTTTTCATGTTCCGCGTCAGATAAGTGGGTTTCCTGAAGGAATGCAATGTGACAGTTTGCTTGTTTCATCTGATGCAGAATTTTCTTTCTCTTAACAGGGCTATGGAGACCTTTTACATTATAACTTATAACTTTTAGTGGGTCCATTACGTACGGTATGTAATTTGCATATTTTGGGTAGAGAGATGGGAAGCGGAAGTAAACAGGCAGCACATGGGTCATGTATTTTGTTATGTGGAGTGTGGAGAGTTGGACTAGATAATGAAACCAATGGGGGTGGGGTAAAAAAGGGTATTTAAGAAAAATGGATGATGACCTTGTTGTTCTTATATCCAATGTAGGATCCCCGGAGAACAGTGGGATCAGAACAAGGGGAACGCAACAGTTGTAACTGCTGTTAACTAACATTAACAACAGTCAGGTGGGACCTAGTCCCCAGCCACTAAGGGCAAGTAGCAACAGTGCACAGTTGAGATTGAATTGACTATGCTATGGGTGTGCTAAGATAAGGAATAGAGAAAGAAAGAAGAAAAAGAAAAGTAGACACAGAAAAGGACAGTGTCGAGTAATGGCCATTCAGGCCCCTGCAGTTCCTGGCATAGGTCTGTAAAGTCAAAACAGCTCCTCATGGTAAAATAGTGTTTGAGTTGCACGCAGAGCTAAAGGTGTGTCAGTAGTCTCCTCTTAAGGTAGCTGCCAGTGAGCAAGTATAGCGGAATGATACAAGCAATATGAATAGAAATAACGGGCACAGTATAGGCTATAAGGGTTTGTGTCCTGGTAATGGGGATGAGTATATTAAAAATATTAGCTATGAGACACATTTTTCCTTTTCCCTTCTCAGGTGTGATTTGAGTAATATATATTAAACATATATATATATTATTTAAATATAAAATAAAGTAGGAAATAATGATGTGCCAATATGTGAAATTGCAAAACTCACTGGTCAGTCCTTACTGTGATCAACAGTACTGGTAGGGATACATTTAGTCAGCAGCCTCAGTAGCTGGGATAACCTTCTTCTGGACATACTCAATGGCTTTGCTGGGATCCAGAAACTCTTCGTCTTCGTTGTTGTGTGAAATCCGGAGTCTGGCTGGGTACAGTAGACCGTAGCGGACTCCCTTCGTTCCTCGTAGGGCCTTCCGTATGTCCATGAACGCGGCTCTGGCTTTGGCAACGCTGGGTGTGTAGTCTGGGAAGATAGCGATCCGGTTCCCGTTGTAGACCAGCGGTGCTCTGTCTCGGGCTCTCCTCAGGATCTCTACAGCATCTCCGTCATTGTGTACTTTAGCGATGATCACTCGTGGTTTCTCCCGGTCTCCTGGTTTCCTGGTGGCGAATGTGCGGTGCGATCGGTCGATCTTTATGTCCCTGTCCATCTGCAGGACTTCTTTAATAATTTTGGCAACTGTTTTAGGGGAGCTGGAGTCCGGTTGTTCTTGAATGCCGGCGATTCGGATATTACACCGTCTCATTCTCCCCTCCATATCCTTGCACCGGTCTGTTAAAGTTGTCACCTGTCTTTGAAGGCTGGTTATCGTAGCTTCTTGTGCGACCACCTCGTCAGACCATGTTGATAAGCCGCCCTTCATGTCTTTTATGTCGGCTTTCATGTGCTCAACTTCTGTTTGGATGGCGGTCGTGTTTTTAGCAATTTCGGACCGCACCGCTTGTAATTCGGACTTGAGGGCATTGAAATCTTCTGCTAGCGCACTTTTAAGTTCCTCTCTTATAATTTTAGAAATATCTCCCTTTAGGGATGATAAGATGTCCGCTTTCATTCGTTCAGTGGTCATACCTGGGCTTTCACTTCGGTTGGGGGAGGGTTGGTCCGGGTCACCTGGTGGGCTCTGTCTCGTGGTTCTTGTAGGCCGCGATGAGCTGCCGCCGGGTTTATATTTGTATTTATTAAGCTTTTCCGCCATCCAAAACGACGTAACTTGCATAAATCAGCGTTTGGCCTCTTTGAGTTGTCCTCGGTGAGCTTTGAGGCTGGTATTTCTGTAATAGTAGCTGTTTTTTGATGAAAATATTGTCGGTTCTGCAGGAGCACTGAAATTTGCGTCTTACTCGATATCTTGCTTGCTAGCGCCCCCTCAAATGCTTTTTCAGTCCACTATGGTGCTGTTTTTTTCTGGTGAGGTCAGCGTGATTGGTAGGAAGTTGGTCAAAACAAAGATGGAGACATCGGAGAAAGAAATCAGAAATGCACCGTCCGTGTTTAAATCAAACGTCTGGACTTTTTTAACAAGGAAGGGAAGAAGAACATGGATATGACACATGCGATTTGAGTGTCTATGAAAATAAAATACTCTACGAACATGAGGGCTCACCTCACACACCACCATACAGAGATAACGTTAACCAATGACGGCCAAGCCAACGTTAAATCAGCTCCACCGAAAAATCCACAAACACTGGACACATTTAGCTTGACAAAGCTACCTTCCAATTCTGAGCAAGCTAAGAAAATAACACAATTCATCACCTGCTTCATGTGCATAGACCTGCATCCATACAACGTTGTGGAAAATGAAGACTTTTGTTACATGTTAAAGACTTTGGAAGCCAGGTATATGACTCCGTCGCGGCGTTTTTTCCCCAGTTGCTGAAGGAGCTGCATAACTTTTTTTGTACAAGTTGCATTGTTCAAAATACCTGTAATAGTACAGCAGTCCACACACATTTGCATTCAGTTAAGTTGGACTATGTAAACTAATACTAACAGTTCAGTTTGTCAGGTGCATGCAACATTTATGACAGGTTTTTATGACAGTGTTGGTCAGTCTGTCTGCTTGACAATCCCATTTTGCTGCAATACAAATGTTTGAAGTGAGATGAACAGACTGAAAACGTTATCTTATTAGATAAAACATGTTGACAAAGTTTTCTTTTTGAATCACAATATGACTGGTCCCTGAGCAGAGGCATGACAGTTCCCCAAAAGTGAAGCCAAGACATCTCGACTGCCTCCTGGGGGCTAGCTGTTAGTTTGGGAAGCGCTTGATTTGATTTGCACACATTTTGTTAGAGATATTAGATTGGGAGCATTTTGATCGCCTCTCAACATGGCGATGCCTGAGCCGGCGGCTCCTAGTTAACAGTGCTAACCGCGCTAACGGTGCAGACAAATGCAACAGTCCTGACAGAGCAGTGTTTACCTTGGGGGAACCGGAGGGTGGGTGCTAATAAAATCATGCACGGCTGGTCAGCAGAGCAAAGAGAAGCTCTGGTAACAACACACACAGAGAGAGAGTTCATTCTCTGCTCAGGTAGACATCACGCCTCTATATCTTTACATACATAATAGCTGTTAGCTGCTATGGGAACACACTGAATGTCATTTATTGCTCCTTTAATTGTCGAAGGCCAAAATTGGGATTGGGATTAATATTTTGACTAAAAATTTAGTTTCACATATTTAGCATGTATTCAGTTTTTCTGGGCGTTGGGTTAAATTGACCCTACTAGACAAAGTTACTTTTTGTGACTTTAACCTCTGTCTGCTTTTTGTTGCCCTTCCTTTCTCCTTACATGCACCCAATTATAAACCAATCAGTCCGGCCGTGCACAATGTTACTTGGTACATGGTGTTTCATGCATTTAAAATATAGATACAGTTTGTTCTTTTGTTGTGCATCAGAGCCAATTTCAGCAGTACACTGCAAACACCGCCTCCTTTCCCTCGCTCATAATCATTTCATTCTCTATTAACTCCTGCAGGAATATCCTCTGATTATATCAGGTCAGCGTTCTGCTGGTGGACACTTCAGGGCAGCGGGTGCTGTCTGACGGGGACATGGTCTGTCAGTAACTGCACCACCTTTGATCCTCAGAGGAAATGTGACAGCAGCTTTTGCACTTTGCATGAGATTGCAGACAACAATGTGCTTAATTTAGCAATGTCGTCTAAAAGGAACTTTTTAATGCCAATTTTTATTACATTTTCCATCAATGTTCACACGAATGAAACTGAATTTGGTCTTTTATCTGTATATTTAATTTCTACTGTCTTATCTTTCAAAAGCTCACAACTTGGTTGCTCTTCTGTGCACACGTTAAACTGCTGTGAACTGGAATTCTTATTGAGGAAACACTTATCTGAGTGTTTTATTTATTTTTATATATTTATTTTTTCAGGGACAATGCACACTAATCAACAGTTGCACTGTAAGTGAGCCAGAGTTAGCCAGAGAGGCTAATTTCCATCTGCTGTCCCCGGCCAGATGTTTCAAGGCAGCCTAAAATAACAATAGGGATGCTTTGTGCTGCGTTTGTCCTATGACTTCAGTAGAGACAGCTAGCTGCTGCCAGATGAGATGAGAGGACAGATCTCACACTAGTGCTGCTCCACAAGCCAAGTTTTTCTTTCAGAAGGACTTGCAGGTTAATGTCCCACTGTACTCTTTGTCGGGAATTTTTTGAAGTCAGTTTTAGTAAGCACCCGTTGAGTTTCTTAAGGTGGTATAAGGTTGTTCAAATGGAGATCAAAGGAGCGTCAAGTAATCTTTAAATAGTTGAGGTGTTTTTTTCCTTTCGTGGATTAAAATTGTAGGCGTTTGTCGAATAAATAATGATGTAGCAAATACATGACGGATCAGCTGTTCTAAACCTACTGAATTTAAGCAGCAAAGGCCTGTCTGCAGCATAACTTTTCCCGGAGCACCCGTATGGGAGACTTGACGGTAAAAATAATGAGACCTGTTATTGGCTCCTCTCTGTCATCATATTGCTTCAGAAATAAAGAAATAAGTTCTCATATGAGCTGAAACAAAAGAACCTACCCAACAGCCCTAAGGTCTGTGATCCAGGCAAACATCACATTCACTATACACAGTTACCTGCATGAAATGCTCATAATCAGTCCAGAGAGAGAAGCGTGGCTCGTTGGTTCTCCTCCTGTGCCCAGCTGAGCGTACAGATGACATAGTCCACAGTTTCTGTCAGTCAGAAAAATCCACCAACCTAAGGGACACAGGGCTGAGAATGTGTACTCTGAACCCTAAAACACATGTGTGATGCCTGTGATTGTATGTTAGGAAATAATTAGTTGTGAACAGACATGATAGTGTTTCAGGTAAAATTCCACAGGCATGATTACTCGTCTTTGAGCAATCTTGGAACCCACCGGCCGTCGGTTTGGCGGCGGTAAGCCTCTGGGGGCATGGAGCTCTATTTCTGGGGTTCTGGAGTATAGCCAGCGGATATCCGGGCCAAACCCTCTTTTTCCATGTGCTGCTCATTGTTTTGAGTTTGATGAGCAACTGGAGATGAGACATCGTGATCAACCAAATTATTTCACAAGTAGCCAGTTTACAAGCTCATTTAAAATGTCATAAATAATCCTTTATAAACTCAGTTAAACCAAGAAAAAGCTAACTCACCTCTCTGGCGGGTGAGGAACCGGAGCTGGTGCCGGAGTTGGAGCAGTACCATTTCGATATAGTCTGGCTCATCGCCACGCATAGCAATGGTTCTGGAGCCAAACTCCTGGAGAGGGGCTGGACTCCAGATGGTTGCCTCTATGCGACTGCGAGATACTATGATTAAACGTTATTTTTATTTACTAACTGTAGCTTTAACCCATCCTAAGCATTTAAGAGCAGACATCTGAAAATATACTACACTGTTTACCTCATTTCCAGCTCCCCTTACTCATCATATCTGTATAATCACACACAACGTATGTGTGTATGTGTGAGCTAACTGACGCAGTCTAAAGGCACAGCTTGTAGATTTGTTTTTTCACTACTGTATTACAAACATTTCAAATCTTCAATGCCCTCTGTAGATGGTACATGGTAAATGAATAGCTATCCAAGATTGCAGCCTCCAGCTGCCAGACTGCTGATCCAACAACACATCTCCCCTTGGACATTTCAAAACTATGACATCAAGCGACCTGGACCCCTTTGAACGTTATATTCACTAGTCCTTCAACAGGTTCTGAATCACAAAGGCAAAACAGGTGATACAATAAAGGGCAAAGCCAGCTCCCCTCCAAGTCCTAAAGACTCACGCCTGGGTTCAACACCACCTGCATCTGTAAAGCCAACATGCTGCACAGAGGTGAGCGTCATACTTGTTTCCATTGAACATAAACTTGTCGGACTTGAATCCAGGATCACAGTCATTGAAGTAGAGAACAGGGAATTCCACACACTGGAATTTGGACAAGACAAAATACTACACTACAACATTCCGTTAACAGTCTGACCACTCAGTTCAGCCCTGTAGCCTCCTAAAACAAAGCCATGAAAGAGACCTTTCTGGACTTACAAGCACGCAGCATGAGATTTCATTTAGCTTTCACTGGAACGAGCCCAAGACGACCCTGAAATATCAGTGAATGGACAATTCCAGGACTGGGACAGACAGATCTCCAGATTCATTTGGAATGGAAGGAAACCAAGGGTTAAATATAGCACGTTAACCATCAGTAAGGAGGGAGGTGGTATGTCTCTCCCTAACCTTAGAGAGTTTCCATTCCGCCCAATTAAAAATAATAGTTCTTTGGTGTGATAATGGTTACGAGGCTAAGTGGAAGGAGATGGAAAATGAATGCAAAGGTATCTCAGTACAAGCAATGATCGCAGACCACAAATGAATGTTAACTTATCGTGCCCATCTGAACCCCATTGTCTCATTCACCCTGCACACCCTTGCATATGACACAGAATTTAAACCAAACAGTATGGATTCTAGATTCAGGTACTGGACCAAACAAGGTATTACTGCTTTCTGCACAATAACGGAGAAAAACACATTACAAAGTTTCCAGATATTGAAGGAAAAATACAATTTAGAAAAGTATGATTTCTTCAGATATCTACAGTTACGGCAGAACTTTTCAAAAGAAACGAAGAGACATGAGGTAACTATGGAACCCAATGAAATAATACAATTAATAGTACGGGCATACATTGGCAGCTTCAAATCAGTCATTTCAAAACTTTACCAGGGAACTACCACAACATATATCAAGGAGAGATGGGAGGAAGAACTAGGAGATCAAATACCCAGTCAGCAATGGGAGAATATGTGTGAAACCGCATTCACTACTTCCTGTTCTATGTACTGGCGTGTATTTGGCTGGAAGAACCTTGTTCGTTTCTTTATTACCCCTAAAATGAAGACTTACTTCATTAACACCATACCTTCACAATAAACCATATATGCTGGAGAAATTGTGGGGAGGGTTGTGCAAACCACCATATCTTCTGGTGCTGCCCCAACATACAAACACTGGCAAAACGCTTGGGGAATTATGCAGCATATTCTTGGCCATCTAATCTTATTCACATGAAAGTCACTTTATTTGGGTGATCTACCAGAAGGAATAACAGGAAATGACAGATACCTCCTGAAAATATTAACGGTAGCAGCAAAAAAAGCAATTACTCGTAAGTGGCTACAAACCGACCCACCTTCAGTCGACAATTGGATTGAAATCATTAAAGAAATTCACGATATGGAAAGACTGACTTTCCTTCTGAGATTAAGAAAAGACGCACACATAGCAAGATGGACAAAATGGACCAAATATTTGTCAGAACAAGAACTTGGCTGGTGACTTGACCTCCCTAACATCACACAGGTTTGTTGACTCTGTTAAGTGTTGATGCTCATTATCTTTTAAGAAGACAGGTACTCATTTCAAACAGGATGCTACTTCATCTGTTCAAATCTAGATCCTAACATAAATAATGCTGTGTATAGAACCCTTCCAATATATATTTTTGATATCTGATCCTGAAATTATGGTTGACACGAGTGACTGACAATATTGTTGGCATGTTGCATGGTTGTTTTGATGTATTTTGTTTTTGTTTTTCTTTATTTATCTATTTGTTTAATTTTATTTCTTCCTGGTCTTTCTTTGCCAGGTGCATGAATTACTAGTATTATTCCTTTACTTGTTTGAGATTTGTTTTTCCTTGCTACAAAAAAAACCTTAATAAAATATTTAAGTATAAAAAAAGAAATATCAGTGAGCTTATCACACAGCTGAAACTACATGAAGAGACAGTGAACAACACCACAGTCCACTGTGCACACTGGGACAACCGACCACGGACGATCATGGAGAAATTTGAGCTCTACAAACAAAAAGAACTAGTTCAACGACAAGGGAGACAGCTTAAAGGACCTCCACCCGTTTCAATGCTGTCTGTCTGTCTCTCTCGGTCTCTGTCTCTCTCTGTGTCTGTCTCTCTCTCACACACACTCATACTCTCCTTATCCCTCATTTTGTCTCTCCTGCTTTAGCTCCTTCCATCTCATTCTATTTAAGACACGTATCAACTATTTACCCACCAAAGATTAGATAAGTCCTTGCCCTGGAAATCAAGGAGCACCATACATATCAAACACTGGAAAAACATAGTTCAAAAATATATATCCGAACAGAAGCCCACTCCATCTGGTCCTGACCTGCTGTTCTCTGCTCTGAGGCCAGGGGTATTAAGGTCTAATTTTAACTTCAGGACTGGATGAGAACCACTGGAAGTCTGCCTCTTTTGGCCTTATTGAGGAAATACCAGGGTGATCTCCCATGGACCAGTCAGAGATAACATTCACCCCCACCAAGCTGTTTCTCAGGATAGTCTCAGCACTCAGGTATTTCCTCCTGGACTACCGCCTCTTTGAGACAACACTCTTAACTCGACAGCGGCTCGTGAGTCAATCTCTCTGACTTATATTGAAGTGCAGCCATTCAACTGATCTACTGTTTGTATTGTTTTCACATCGTCTTGTTCTGTATGATGGCACCAGCCGCCTTATTTGGAAAAAAAAGGATTCTATCTACATGGATTATTGGACTATTGAGTGACCATGTACCTACAGTACGTACCTACAGTATGTGTTGTCTGCACTAACATGATGATGTTGACTTTAGGATGAGTTGGACACGCCACTGTTACTTAATACTCACAATTGTGTCCAAAAATGATTCAAAGATTTGCAATGTTAAGCTAAAAGTGAGCAGACTTTAGAACCACCAATAATTTATGCCTCGAAAACTCTGGGTGCTTTATTGAGATAGAGAGCAATTTACCTGTCAGCTTGTTCATCTCATCATTGGCATGGATGGTGTGATGGAGTAGACTTTCATCCTGCCACCATGGAGTTTGTTGCTCTTTACATTATCTTCATCTTGCGTATCTTCCTCAAAACTGCTGAAAGCGATGCGCAGAAAGGGGGACAGTGACAGAAATGTCATTTCACATATTTCAAGTTAAAAAGGATTGCTTGTGTCCACAGAGGAAGAAAAAACAGTGATATGCAAATGAGCCCAAAATACAGGGTGGATAAGCATTGTTCTCCCTCTCTACCTCCATTTCACTCCCGAGGCTTGAGCCATGACATGCAGCTTTGAAGAGGGTCGCTTTGGTGCAGTCAAGAAGACTGATGTGGCCCTGATAGGCTTGTTGGCTGTTTTGATGCTCATTGAATTCAGTAAATCATGTGCAAAATAAATAAACAGATTGCCTGGGGAGCAAAGTCATCCAATCCATCTCAAATTTGCTCCACATCTAAACTCAGTCAAAAGAGAAATTCTGGCTGCACTGTATGTGGCAACCTGGAGAAATGATGAGTCATTTTGCGCATGAACTGGTCTTATTGAGTAGAACAGTCTGTTCTTTTTGTCTGGAGAATGTTGGTCAAGTTCAAACTTGTAGAGTTCTCCAGGAGCTGATCATATAAAGGAAACTGGTTGAGTGCTTGAGGGCAGCAGAGAAAGGGAGTAGTTATTTATTTCATACACTAAAGCATCAGTGAGAGCTCTTTAAAATGACTGAGGATTGTAAACCAGGGTTGGAGCAGGATGTGGATTATGTAAGCAATAAAACAATATTTGCAGAAATCAAAAATGCATGAAACAGTTGCAGAATGTAAACAAGTATTATTGTGCAAATTGCAGCATGGTAAAAAATAGTTGAATGAATAAATAAATAAATAAGTGAGATATGCCAACAACTTTCTTTTCGTTCTCTTCCTGTCAAATGGAGTGCTTTGGGGCAAATGCCTCTTCAAGCGATGTGTGACCCGTTTGGCTGTCTAAATGAGTCAATTATTAGTTTAGATGTTGTGAGCCATGGTGTTTGACCTGTTGACTAAAGATAGTTTGGGATGTAATGATGGTGTTTTAAAGTTAGGGGATCTATAGTAGGAAAGTAAAACCGGTTTACTGGGTGAATCAGTATACTACCCAGTATTAGCCTGTCAATAACAAAAAAGATGCTGCATAAAATAAAACACAAATAGCAGGACATTATTATATAAGAGACCTCTCCAGCAAATGGCAAAACATGGAATATATTTATATTGGTCACAAGGCTGTTAGGGGTATTCATGCTTGCCCACACATGACCTCTTTACAGAAGGTGTGTGAATGTGAATGAAATTTCACATTCCGTTGCATTTAAGTTGTTGCATGATTAAAGATCCGAGCTGAAGAAGCAGTTATGTGACACCTCCATCTCTCTTTATAATGTATGAAGGTTGAATGTGGATGAACGTCCCATTATCACTCTAGTAACCTGCTAAATCACATCAATGTCTATTTAAACTTGCTATTGGAAAATAATGCGATTTTCTCCCTTTGAAGGAGGAGTAGAATAAAACTGACAGGAGGATAGCAGACATATGATTACTGATAAAGGTGTAATTATGATGATTCAATGCTTGGACTGAAGTGATCATGCATAGCAGTTTATGTGGGACTCATGAAATCATGCTGCTCTGCTGTCGATCGAGCAATCGAGGGCTCAGTAGGCCTGTTTAGACGTCAGTCTGTCAGATTGGTCCTTGTGAAAACCAACAAACTCTGCTATTAGCAGGCGAGTCCTTACATCAAATCGTTCCAGAGGAAGTTATTTATTTCCTTTTAATGGACTGTTGGCTTTGTATAAATCGGTGCCATCACCTTGAGGATACATCTTTTCAGTAGATTGCTGTCAGTTGATTTTCCTGCCATTGCTTCATCCTTTACAGACCGACAAAGCTGAAAAACACAGGCTGCTACATTCCAGGCATTATGATTGTAGTCACATCATACATGTCGTATGACTAAAACATTCTTTTCCCTTTGCAGCTAAAGGCCCCATTGTTTGGCCTTTGTCCCATTTCAGACCTGGGGCTGTTACATGCACATGCCTGTGTGCCTAGAGAATTAGGTTAAAGTGGATGAGAGCTGAAGAACAGAACAAGTTAACTATCATCAGAAACTACAGTTTCCTTTAACTCTGTTTGTCTTCTTACACTGTTTGTGGATTGTTTGATCCCTTATCTGCATGTTTTTCTATCTTGAATCTTTCTAACCTCATAGTGTAGGTCCTAACGGCCCATAAAATATGTCCGCAGACAAAATAAGTAGATTTACAAATTGAATTGTTATTATTTGAGATAATAAAGCATTGTGAAATAGGACCTATTAAAAAAGGCACAAAGGCAAATTCTCCCTTAGTTGACACTCCAGCTGTAAGTAATGGTGCATGAAGTGAGCATTGTTTCTGGCTTGACATTTTGAAGCCAGGACATAAGCTTCTGACTGCTGCCTTGTTGACCTTTGTGGAGGAAGAGCAGGGAGAGCGAGGCAGAGGGAGGGGCCAATGCGAAGAGGATGAAATGTGAGTCGGGCTTCATGCACGGTTGACCTGTTTAACATGGCAAAGGTTCTGATATAACAGCATAGAAATATACAGTCATGAAAACAAGTAGTTGATATATGTTTTTAAGTGTTACAGTCCATTAAAGGTCAAACCCAGTTACTTTAGCCCATTCTGGTTTCCCTCTTAAATGTCAGCCTCTCACAAACAGCAAATACAAACATTTGATTTAAAAAAAAAAAAAAAAAAAATCTTTTCCGTAGTATTTGATAGATAATCCTTTTGATATATACATAGTTCCTAGATAAGGCTGAGATAGGCCTGAGTCCACGTCTTGATGGGCTAGATTGGACTTGTCTATTCCAGATAACATCCACAGACCTGTTCAGGATAAAGTTCCCCTTCACCGCTCTGTTCAGTGTCCCCCTCCTCCATATCAGCCCAGCTTGGAGCTCCTGAGCATTTAGCTGCTGATGGATGCTTTTTTTAACCATTTGCTGGAGAGCATCACTTGACAGGCCGTGTCCATTAATATCCACTCTGATAACCGTGGGGAGTTGACTCCTGCCGTGTTTCTGGTAATGGACTTCCGCTGAGTCGACACATTCTCTCCCCAGTGTGTCCGCAGCTTGGTCAGTGCTTCTAAGCTCTACGTACCCCATCCCGTCCATATACGCTTGTCACATGTGGCCTTTCAAATATACTTTGTCTTCACAGGAAGTTGGGTTTAGGACACAAAACCACGTATGCCATGTACACTACACCACTTTCAAAGCAGTCAGATAGCGGTACTGTTCATACACAACTGGCTGATTTGTGATCGGGAGTCTTGAGGTCGTTGTGGTTTTCACACTACATGACTGACCGGAGACAGAGGGTCACACACTCCAAGATCTTTTACCAGGAGTCCCTGATGAGTAGGTCTGGTGTCTGAACTACGTTTTGTCACCAAAACACACACGAGAAGTGAGACGGATGTAACATAGTCCTGCCTGTTGATGTGGTCGGTGGCACATCTGTTCACATAATAGTCTCCACACGTCTCTACTGTTTCCCCTTATGTAGATCACTGTGTTACTTTTATTCATGCAAGCATCCATCGCACACGGTGCAACAACGACTTTGGTCAGTGTTGCAAATGCAACACAAAGCACACAGGTACAGGCGACCCCTCCGCCAGGTTTCCCCTCAACCCGTGTCCTGCGCTCTCATTGGCTGTAGCTCCCTGACAGACCCCCCCAACAGGTCCAGATATTTAGCGTCTGAGATGCATTGGTGAGCCTCTCAGCTCGCCATATTGGCACCGATTTTCGGTACCCAACCCTACTTAAGGGTGCGGGTGTGTTGACATGGGTGCTGGTTGACACTACGGCTGCCTCAGTGCGTCGGTGTCAGACACCGAGGACCACTGACCAAGCGTCGCTAGCTGACGCAGTGGGTTGGCTGGGTATGCACACTTTATGCATGCACGCTAACCGAATAATGACCGGACATCTGCTGAAGGTCAACATGTCTTTGTCTCTCTTAATTGCAGTACTCAGACTGTCTCCTAAACTCAGTACACAAATGCTCGCAGTGCTCATTGTTTTTTGGCAAATTAGGTGGTTCGTAAGTAAATAAGGTTTATTTTCTAAACAGAAGACGGTCTCATGTTTGTGTCCACCTCCGCTGACGAGCTTAATGTTGATCTCTAGACATGCTGGTGCCTCTGCAGCCTGCTGAAGCAGCAAGAGGGCATTTTTCCAAAGAGAATGAGTTGGCCTCAATTCTCAAGGGAGCTTGTCTTTCCATCTCCTTCTCCTTCCAGAGGCTCCTCATATAGGGGACACAGAGGCCAGGCAGCAGCTGATGAGGTTTATATGAAGGGTGTGCGTGTTTCACATTGAGAGTATGCCAGCGGTAACTTGGGGTCCCCTGAGAAAGGCAGAAGGAAAAGTAGAAGCTGAGTTTCTCAACACATCAAAGGGAGATGCAGGTCTTTGTTCCTTCCGGTTGCAGAGGAAGGTTTTTTTCAAAGTGGTCTGTTCTTACAAAACGCAGAGCTGCGGCCACTGACGTGCACATTTCATGTGATTTTAAAAACAGTGGCCTCTGTGAGAGACCTAAACCACGAGAACATCAGCACCAACAGAACCACTTCCACATCCAATACAGTGGCTGAATAAGCAGCGGAGTTGTTTTTCCTATGACGGGTTTGCTTTCCTTACAAAACAAACTTTTTCTTCTTAATTGACACAATAAAATACATGATGACATATGACACAAATAATATGATGAAAAGTCAGCTGGAGCAGAGCTTAGATGTCAAAACGAACTGATTGTAATTCAATAGATCCAATTTGTATCTCTTTTATGTAAAACAATTAGTTTTCTTAACTTGCAGAAGCAGTCATCTGTTATTTGACCTGAGGTTGGAACTGAAAAGTTCCCTTTTGAGTGCAGTTGAAGATTTCGAGAATCAAGCATCTGACAACTCGTATCATAAATCTATTACAGGCCTTTCCAATATTATACCCCAAAAATCTTCTCAGAAGCTTTTAATGCCCAGATCTTCAAATCACTTGATACGTTTTATAGCTTCTGATGTTGCAGGTTTCTGTTTGTGCTATTTTCTAAATGTGGTCTACTTCTCCGGCCATGTCCACACTTCTCCACTTTCGTTTTAAAAACGAAAACGATCTCCGTCCACACGGCGTTTCAGCATCGTTTTCGAATTGATCTCCGTCCAGACTAACGCGTCTGAAAACGAATATGTACACTGGGCATGCGGGTGGGTGTTGGTGAACACAGGAAGTAGATTGGTTGCTTAGTTAAAAACAATACAACAGTAATAAAGTAGTCTTTAATAATGAAAAGTCGTGTTTGATACTTAAGATCTTCTCTAAAATCTTCCTCTATGAACTCAAAGTTTTAGAAGTTTTATTTTTCAGACTTGGTTACAGCGCTGCGGGCCTTCCTCTATCTCTGTCTCTCTTACATCAAATTTAGTTTAAAATCAACAATTACACATAAAGGTTTACTAGATTATGGGTCCATAAATGTGGTCAACACACGTCTCTCACTCGTTTCCTCCGTTTCTTTGTTGTCTGTTCTCACTCGTAGCTCTGCTGGTGGCTGAAGTCTCTGTCTACTGGAGAGTAATTGCTGCTTTTGTTCCTTTATAGTTTATGTGTGTGGACTTCACAATAGTTGTGCAGGACAAAATAAGAATTAATAAGGACAGGAAAGTCCTCCATTTTGTGGCCATCATCCTCCTCAAAGCCGCTAACCGTGACTTCAGACGTAGGTCAGGACACGCAGCTCACTGATCGCTCCAATAACAGCTGCTTCCTCCGTAATAAAGCAGACTTTAACAGCACAACAGCTGCTAGTAAAGACAACAAGGTCAGCAACACCTGTAATCAGTTCTCCATGTTAAATTAACCTGGTAGTCGATCGATAATCAATGTTGTTTGTGAGCTTCCGGTAAAGGGTCACGTGATAGACATGTGACGAATCAGGGAAGGACACGTCATGACTGCTAAGAACTAATCAAGTAGCGAACGCGGGTGTGGGCGTCATCGTTTCCAAACTTATCCGGTTTCGACTGTCCACACGAAAACGCAGCCCCGGAGTTTTCAAACTTTTTCAAACTCCTCCGTTTTCGGTGCTCGAAAATGCCGACGTAGTGTGTACGCTCAGTGTAAACGTAGGAAAACATGTGTGTTTTCAAAAGGGAACGGAGTAGTGTGGCTGTAGCATCAGAAGGAGTCTCATTGGGTTAATTGTTTTTTCATGAGCTTCCCCTTTGTTCTGGCTTTACTTAAACCTTTAATCAATCTCTCTTTCTCTCTGCCATGGTTGAAATATAAATAGCCGACGCCTCAGACCCCTCCCCCCCCTACTGAGCCACGTCAGAGGCAGTGGGAAGAGTTTGTTTGACCTCCATGACTTCTTCTATTGCTGTGGACTCCTGGCTGAAGAGAGACACATACAGAGAAAAGTGGATGCTTTGCTCCCAGCCACCTGTTCATCATTTTATCCAGCAGAGTGTGTGTACATATTCACACACGTCTATATATGCATAGCCAATGTTCTGCCTTTACCAGCAAACCACACAACCCTTCTTCAGCTCAGGCAGAATGGTAAAGGACCGTCGACTTTTACAGTGTTTCTTTCCTCAGGCTACAGGGAGAGCAAACAGTGCCACAATTTCCTGTTCAAGGAACAGTAATTCTTCCTCACTGGAGTCAAATAAGTAAATATTTACTTTAGTGAAAGCAAAAAGTACCAAGTGTGCAAAGTAGAAAGTACAAATCAGATGTGTTTTATATGTAATTTGCCACATGAAAATGAAAAACAAGCAGACGACAAAGCATTTTATTGTGTGGTACAGAAGTCTATCCTGGATGAATCCATATTCTGCAAATCACATTCCGTGAATAGTATTGTACTTTAGAAGATTTCTAAAATACTTTGAAGGGATAGCCACACTCACAGAACAGGGCAAGATGGAGGAAATATGGATAAAATGAAGCCGCTCAGATACGTAATGACAAAGTCAAGCTTTCCTCACAATGCTTCTACAAACAACTCAAATCACCAAGCCTGAAGAGAGTTAGATGAAGTTAATATCAATATCTCCATTTAGATTCAAATCTGACAAGTGAAGACTTGAACATGTAGTTTTTAAAAGGTTCACTGTGACCAAGCTAACCCATGTCTTACGACTAGGGAGTGCCAGGAGTCTTGGCAGTGGCAGGTGTATGTGGGAATGAAGGGAATCTGGTCTCAAACAATAGTAGCTGAATGAAAACACTCCAAACATCCCTGGTGTCCAGAGCAGTGCTGTTTTTTCTTCTGCTCTGCCTGAATGTAGCAGCAAGTCAAGGCCGCGTCCTCCCTGGCATTCCTGTTCCTGTCCTCGTGAGGAACAAAAGCGCTTTATGTGCCTTTATTGATGGCTTGCTGTATCTCAGCTGTGTTGTAGTTAGGCCTTAGTAATAATAGTTAAGACATATTGACATTTGTGAACAGTGTTGTATTGTTCTTCAACTTTCAATTTCAACTTTAAGGAAAATTGGTTTTGCATCATGAAACATGTACATGAAATAAGTCGTTCATGTCTAAAACTCCACAACTCTGCTACATCAGGACGAGAAGCACATTTGAAATTTCAAGAACTTTGTTGAGATGAGACCTCCCGCATCCCTTCCATGAAGTGTGTATTTACGCTCTAATATGTGTGTTATCTAGGTAGGCCTGGGGGAGTGCTAGCACAGCACTGTGTGTGTGTGTCAATGCAGTGAGTCAGTACCGAAGGCAAAAGCAAACGCAAAGAGTGCGGCCTTATCTCTCCCTCCAGCCAAACTTGTCTGGCCGTCCAGCTGCTCCAAACCTCATACCACAGAAAAGACATTTTGGTGTGTGTGTGTGTGTGTGTGTGTGTGTGATTATGAACTGTCAATCAATTTGCTCCCATCTCTAAAGTTCTCAAGAAGCATGGCGGAGGATTAGAGCTGGATCAAAGCACTCATTCAGGCTGCAAGACTCTGTTTGAAACAGACAGGAGAGAGCAGGAGGGAGGGTCAGAGGCAGCCAGATAATGATAGGACTGTGCTGTAACACCTGCAGCATTGGGAGAATCTTTCACAGAAGCTGCAGGCGATGAGCTGTTCTCAGCAACTTAATGGCCAGTCAGTGTCCAGATGAAGTGCATGTATCTGCAGAAGAAACCATGTCTGTGTGTGAATGGATGTTAGAGCCAAATCCTCTGGGGAATATTTATTTTGTAGAAAGTATAAGAAATTGATGCCACATTTCTCTGTTTTTACCACCTTCTCCTTATTTTCTGTGCATCTGAAGCTAAGGCTCATGTACTTATTTGTTGTAGCATATTCATTGTGGGAACACAGGTTCTGTGTTGGATTCTCAGGGCCATTTGATAAGTGCGCCATCTGGCAATGAACACATAGGTGTGCCACAATAACTGTGCACTGATGTGCATTCACCCTCTCTATATCTCTCCCATTGCCTCTTTCTCTAAATGCAGTGTATTTTCCCACTGCTGGTGTGGGTGGAAAGAAGAGATAACAAAGTTGATAGTCGATTAGTCCACCAATCAGTTGTTTTGGTCTTTGTCAACTACGATTTCTTTAGTTGATTCATTGGTTTTTTTTTATGGTTTTTCATGCTGAATGACTTTTTTGCAAGAAACTTATAAGCACATCTTTGGTGAACACAAGATTTAAAGTGGTGCGTTTGTTTGCTTCTTTGTGGAGAAACTCAGTTTTACAGATCTGTCTTAATTATTACATCACTATTATTAAAGACTTGCTCATTGTCGACCTCAGTTCAGTTTGCATGGTCTTACAGGGCTGAGCTACTGATGGTTAGAAGTAGTACTTATCCGACATCATTACCCCACTATAAGGACACTGGGGTCATGAGCATCATCACAATAACAGCCTCATGTAATGGCAAGAAAAAAACGTAAGGGGTGTAAGTGTAACTGGAAAATGAATGACATGATTGTATTAGTGGATTGTAACAAAGAGACATCTGTGCTTCTAATAGGCTCCTAATCGGCCAGCAATACATCCCGACACGCTTCAAATCAGTCATTAGTGTTATAATCTGGCGTATCGGATTTTCAAACACTTTGAAGGAAAATATTGATGCTCACTTTTTAGCAGTGGTGTATAAAGTACCCAAAAGCCATACTTGAGTAAAAGTAAAGATACCTTACTGGAAAACTACTCCAGTAAAAGTCACCTATTAGAATACTACTTGAGTAAAAGTCTTAAAGTATCTGATATTTATTGTACTTAAGTATCAAAAATAATTTTCTGATATTAAATGTACTTAAGTATTGAAAGTAAAAGTACAAGTAAATGCTGTTAATAAAAAAGCAAAGGGTCAGAATTATGAGAATTATGAAGTTTATTCTTTTAAGTGCTGTGGCACCATGACCAAGGACATGGAGCTGTGTTGACAATAATTGGGTTTGCTGTGATCCATCCAGGAGCAACAATGTTCAACATAATATATTGTACATAAGTATACTTTTGCATCTACTATGAACTTATCATCATAATTCTCCGAAAAGCAATATGACACTATGAAGGAGTTGTAACAGTGCGTTTATAAGTATGCTCATTCCGACTAGAGGATGTAGAGGGCAAATGCATAATATTGTATTCAGCAGAAAATATCAACTTGATGCATCAGGTCAGTGTTTTGAGAAAGGACACCTGCCTTGTAAACTCCTATGGGCCTGAATTTAACACAATAGGCAAAGGTTTTGCTCAAGCTGAATCTGCAATTGGGCGACTGCTACCATCATAACTCCATCTGATCATCCACAAAATGACTCAAACATCAAAACATGATCAATACTAAAGCAGCACCGAAAGTAACAACCCAGTCATTACTTGCAACTGAAAAATGTCCTGTTCATCTTCAAAAGAAGTTGGTTTTCAAAATTGCGAGAATTCCGTCTCGCTCTTCTTGGGCTGAAGACTAGTCCTGATGCTAAATAGCCTTTCCCAGGCCGCTGAGGCAGGTAGAGGTGTGTTCAGCTTCACAGAGAGCTTGCGCACAGCTGGGAAGGATTTCCCTAATGCTAACCCTAATGCTAACCCTAATGCTGCGCTCCCGCGGCTCCTGTCAATCCTATGGTGTGGTGGCTAGCTAACATTAGCCAACTAGTGCTGCAACAAAGTGTCAACACTTCCTCAGCTCACTAACTCGCTAGCGATCCACGGGTGTTGGTCTTCGTCACCACTGTAATTTGTTGCGGGAGTAGCAGGTGCTTCCATTTCTGCTTCCGTCATGAAATCAGTCATCGTAGAGTGGAATTATATTAATGTAGTCGCTCGCTAGCTATAGCATATAGCATCCTGGGCATCACTGGGAATCAAAACACCGCGGCTTTGAGAGCACTTGTTTGCAATTGCGCATTAATGTGATTAACCAATGATTTAACTTGCAAGCTAGGACCACTGATTCACCAAACCTGCTTGCTTGCAGTCTCTGTTCCACCACAGTCCCCGACGTTGGTCTCATGATTCATTTTTTTTCTAAAGATGGATTTGATTTTGTAGCGAGTAACGAAGGTTTCAGGGGAAATGTATCAGAGTAAAAGTATCAGTTTTCTTTGCAAAATGTAGTGAAGTAAAAGTAAAAGTCAACAGAAATATAAATAGTAAAGTAAAGTACAGATGTCCAAAAAACCGACTTAAGTACAGTAACAAAGTATTTCTACTTCGTTACTATACACCAATGCTTTTTAGTTAGCGATTGCTGCTCACCCTGAGGTAGTTGAGATTGCAAGTTTAGCAAGCTCTGTTACTCATACACATGGGAAGTGCTAAGGTGTGTGTATGCTTCTACAGAGGCCTATATTTTATGAAAGTATCATCCAGTATCATGTTTCACTGGTAATACTTTTTTCATAATTTTTCACAAATACACTACATGTATTCTAACTAGAAAATGCATTTCCTGCTGAAAATGCGTTGGAATGCTGAAAGATGAAATGAATTGTAAAGAAATTGCTGAAAATTAAGAAATGGGAGACTACCCGTCTGAAAAATGTTGAAGCCCGAAAGCATTTAAACTGCACTGCTGAAAACCCTTCTAGTTGAAATGTCTAACTATGGTGTCTGCAGCTGAAAGTATGAGGAAGAAGAAGGCTTTGAAAGTTGAAGAAGTTTAACAGGATTTGAAGATTTTCTTCATAGAGATCCCATTCAAAAGAAAATTGCAAATAGCTTAATATTTCAAAGAATTTAAAGATTACAAATATGAAGTCATTTCACCCCTCTCCTGCAAGAGCTGAACATTTTGATATTCGAATGGTTTCTGTGGCTTAAAAAATGTCAGCAGTAGTGATATTTGTAGTTGTAGTAGAAATATTATCAGTAGTAGAAGTATTAGTAGTAGTAGTAGTAGTAGCAGTAGTGATATTTGTAATAGTAGTAGTAGAAGTAGTAGTATCAGTATTAGTAGTAATAGCTGTAGTAGTAGTAGTAGTAATACTAGAAATATTAGCAGCAGCAGTAGTAGTAGTTGTCGCAGTATTAGTAAGAGCATTCATTATTTCAACAAAAAAGCCTAATTTTGAGCTTAATGTTTAAATACAGTTAATCCAAAGGGGAGAGGAGACAGAATCATAATGTTAGATAAACACAAACAGGTTATGAAATGACAGGCTTCATCATAAGCATTTCAGTTAGAATTAATTCTGTGGGGCTTTTATTTTAAAATCGGGTGTGTGTGTGGGGGGGATCCTCTAAAGATCTCTAAGAACCTGAATGACTGTATGAGAGAGAGAGAGAGAGAGAGAGAGAGAGAGAGAGAGAGAGAGAGAGAGAGAGACACAGAGAGAGAGAGAGAGAGGAGTGTATGTGTGTCTGAGTCTGTGTGTTTATCAACATCACTAATCACTTTAATGGAGATAAAACAGGGAAACACCTCTCAAACAAATCATCAAAACTCCCATAACCGTAGCTCCTATTGCTCCGATATTAATAAATGAGAGGAAGGTTGACTTGAGAAACAGATCCTGTAAAAATTGTGTCTGTAGTGTAAAAAATGTGGCTGAACTGGCGATCTAGAAATGGGGTACCGTGTTCTGTGGAAGATGTTTTTGAAGCAAAATTTAACATCGGTCTCTATGGAGCAGAAAGTTGGTTTTCCTCTCAATTACAGGCTTCTGTGCCAAATGTGTAAATCTGTGGGATTCCACAGTCATTTGTCTACGACAAGGACAAGATTAGCTACTTTTAAATCCACAAATTATGCATGAAGATTGAAAATTCTGGACTCGCAAGAATCTCAAGCTGCTCTTCACTCTAGCGGTGACATCGCGCACTCTAAGCTGCGCAATACACACCCATTATAAAGTCAGAAAAGGGCTGAAAAAATCATAAAAGTTAAATTGCTGCAGTTCAAAAAGTGTAAAAGATATCAAAAAGCTGAATCATTCTGCAATAGCTCAGGGTTTTGTCAACATTTGAAAGTTGAAATGGTGTCTGCAGCTGAAAGTATGAGGAAGTAGAAGGATTTGAAAGTTGAAAAAGTTTAAGAGGATTTGAAAATATTCTCCATAGACATCCCATTCAAAAAAAAGTTGGAAAAAGCTTAATAATTCAAAAAGTTTAAAGATTAGAAATATGAAGAGATGTAGAAGACGTGTCCTTAACGAGCTGAACATTTTAATATTTGAACGGTTTCTGTAGCTTAAAAAATGTGGAGGGAGATAAGTGCTGAAAAAAGTGGAACGGAAGAAATAGTTGAAGAATAAAGATTAGCATTCCAACAATTATTTTTCCCATTATCTTATTTTCTCATTGCACAGCTACTGTCTTCCTCAGTTGCTCTGCTTCCAGTGCAGCTTGTTTTAAGTAGAGCTTTTATCCAATCAGATTTCACCTCTGTGAACAGAGGCAGAGGCCTGCAGACTCACAAGTTCATGTGCAGTTTAAGTGAATGGGGACGATATTGTTGATTGTCAGTCTTCAACCAATCAGATCTTTAGTTTGACATGCTGGGCGTATTCTTTGACATGTCAGAGCTACCGAGGTAGTCTACAATAACGTCAGCATTAACGTGCAGCTGGCTGAGCAATAATGTGCGGCGTCATTGGTCAGTGGGCTAGCGTGACTGTTGTGGCACTGAAGCTAGCTAGCAGAACTTAGTATTAGTAGTAACAGTTCAAGTTGAAAGATATGTAAGAAGTTATGACATTGACATTACATTTTTAGCGTTTTGCTTGGTGTATATTCTTCTTTTTTTTACCTAGCTTTGTTTTTTTAACACTCTATGGCTGAAGGAGGAGGAACGGATTTCTCGAGGACATTTCCAGAAAAGCTGGACATCGTATCAAAGGGTCGGCCAACTCCACAGCTAGCAGCCCTGACCCAGCCAGGAAAAGGATTTGTATGAACGGTATTTCTGTCTGACAGCGTCGGAGAAGCGTTGCACATTTTATGGCTAAGAATGCGTTTTATTTGCAACTGAGTGTCTTGCTGTTTGGAGCTACGCTACGCTAACCTGAGGTGGCTAACCAAGGCAACAACACAACACCATAGCACGACAGGACACTTACAAACTACGGTGCTTTTGAAAACTTTTGGAGAGACCCGAGTGGATCTACAACTCAACGAACACGTTCGCAGGAGGACCTCTGGCTGGAACTGAACCGCACCTATGTACTGTACAACCGCGGTACTAAACTCTTTGTTAACAAAGAAAGGAGGATGGACTTTGTCTTTAAGTGAACAGCAGCTTTGGTAAGTGAAGTGCTTTTGTGTTTTTACATCTGCAGTAGCGTTACTACTGTGTTCATTTGTCTATGGTGACATTTTTATGATATGGTTAATATTGTTCCCTCTGAAGTGAATAATATTTGAATGGTGCTCTTCAGTGTGCGGTGGAATACGTGTTTTAGCGCCACAGAGTTGCTGGATTAATTTGTCATGCTTTGTTGTCATAATTATATGTGACTGGTTCTTGTGAGTTTGCTCTTGTCATTGTGTTAATTACATTGATTCTGACTATATGCATTGTCCGTTAATGACACAGCATCCCGTCATGCGCGAGGTTGGTGTCGGACATTTGATTCTCTGTTTGGGCTTTTGTTTTTTTTACAAAGCAAGAATGATGGTCTGGAGAAATGGGGATTGTGTGGCGATTGCTTTAGCCTGTTTCAATCATTAGGGAACAGCTAAACGCTGCGGGGAGAGTGTAGCGTGTGTGCTGCTGCTGTTGTTTTCCTGCTAAGCTAGTTTAGCATAGCCTCTCAGAACACACGTGCCTCACCAGGGTACAATGTTTTGTTTCCGGGGTCGAAGTGTCTCTTACGTGATGGGTTGCCAGGTTGAGCGAAGTCCACCGAAAACATTATATTTCCCACAATTTAATATTCTGTATTTTCCTCATGCACTAGTATTATTCAAACGTATTGTTCGGTTCATAAGCCTCGTACCAAACGGTTTATACAAATACGTGTATTATTACACCCCTAGAAACAAATAATAACCGTAGCTGTGGCGTCATAATGAGGTTATTAGGTTGTTCAACTGTAGTAGGACAGCATTGAAGGCCCAGGTATAAAATGCACGGCCCACCACTGGTTGGTACTGATCTGACTGAATGGCTTCAAGCAAATATCTCATTATTTATCATTAGTGAAGTCCATAGGGAATCTTCCATTACTTTTTGCCATCTTGGTGACTGAAGCCCTATTTGCATGGGACTAGTATTGTAAATAACAGGGCTGCCGATTTGCACAGCACTAATATTATTACATGACCTCTGTGTTTGGCAAAATATGGTCGGTAATATGCGGTGAAATTTGTACATGACAAGTTACGGACTTGACAGCTTTGCACAGAATTAAAATCACAGACGACATCTGAAATTATGAGAAATGACTAGAGGTCCCCAGATAGCACTGTGTGAATAGGACTTCACGCTGTCACAAGTAGTTTAAAGAGTGAACTTGTGGTGTAGTCAAATGATCTACCCATTGAGCCTCAGACCTGCAACAGTGTTCATGCGGAGCTGTCTAACAGACGGATGAGTTTGGTGCTGACAGCAGGCCTCAATCAACTGTGTCAAATTGCTGCCAAAAATAAGATTAAATCAGTCTGGTGAAGTGGTGCCATGCTTGCTCGCAAAATATTCATTTGATTTGTAGAAAATGATGATTCAGCCCAGAGGTCTTTGTTAGGCTGCAAAAACTGGTTTGACTGCAGACTCAACTCCAGTGTCACATGTCAAGATGCTAATCGGACTGTAAATAACCAGCAGCGCAGGGCTCGGGTATCACGCGGCTACACTGGAACCCCAGAAATACAGCCCCTTACCTTATCGTGGTCAGACAGATAGCCGATGAAGGAGCCTTGTCCCCAAATTTACACCACCTTGAAGGTCTTAAATACATGCGTGTATGCATGTATGTTGGGGGTGGGGGCCGCTGCTCTTAGCTAACTAACAACTGCTTTCTAGCCCGATCCATAATGAGCAGACAGTAAGAGCTGCTCTCGTCAGCGATGTCTGGCTTTGTGAGAGATGGATGGAGGGAATGATACAAAGGGAGGAAGCCATTCATGACTGGTGAAAGCCAGTGATCTCTCCCAGAACTTGCCATTACAGCGTCCATGCACAGGTCGGTTAGGTTTACTCATCTTAATAACAATAGCAGTGTTGCTACGAAGCTTTGGAGAGTGTGGGACTGAATTAGCACGGGGCTAGAGGAGGGCACTGCTATACAAACTGCTCCTGTAAAGCCATTGTTTGCAAAACTTAGCATACATATGTGCGTGAGAAAAACAGAGCAGGCAGGAATGCACTAAACAGAGGCCCTCTGTTTCAATGCATGCTGGTGGTGGCAGGTAGTAATTTAAACTCTGCCAGAGGAATCCACTGGGACTCACCAGGGCTGTTCTGACCTCCACACCACAAGCCACTGGCCTTGTCCTTCGTCTTCAGATCCAGCTGCAACAGGAAGCCATGCTAACTGTCTTGCCTAAAGGAACCCGATGGATTTCTCTGTAGTGGCAGCGCTGGGGAAGATTAGAATAATGCAAAGGGAAGGAAAGTGCATTTCAGGACTGTCTGTGCTCCCTTTTGTGCAGCTGCTTAGCGTAGACTACTCAGGCTTTATTATACGTAATATTCCCCTGTCAACACCATGCAAATAGAGATCAATTACATTTTTCATTTAACATGTGATGGTGTTTAAAATCTTCAGCTGTCAGGTTTTCAGGTGAGACGTGCCTAAACCTGCAAGCAGCTCCCATGTTGAAAGACTGTGCTGGAATGCAGCAAACTGTGTGTGTGGAATAGAGAAAGTGTTGTAAGACATGTAAGGGCAGATGGAAGAGTAGGGGGATGCTTGGCCTCTGAACAAACCAAAGTGAGACTAACCCTGCAGGCAGCTACTAGAATCAGCCTCTGCCACATCCTGCTGGTTTTATTAGTGTGTGTGTGTGTGTGTTTGTCCCACTTCCACTGTTGTAGTTCTGTTATTCCACGGGTAGCGACACAGATATCTGCTAATACCATGTGGGACCTTGTCTTCACGCTTAATGAATCTCTGCAAAATGAAAAAACATAGCAACAAATATAACTCTGGTTCCAGGACTTGTGCTTCTTAACAGGAAAACGGTCAACGTCCACTTGGAAATATCTTCTGCTGTAGAGGATTTCATGCTTTTTGTAGCAGTCAGAGACATCAGAGACTCACTCATATGTGTTCAAACCTCCCGCACGCATTTTTGTTCTGTAGCAAAAGCTGTGATTAGCCTGACTGGGTTTTGAAGCTCTGTGTGGTTACTGGGACAGGTTCCAAGACACTGGTCTCACAGCTCCCGCTCGGAAACGTCTCAAAGGAAAAGTCCACCAAGAAATGTTTCATAAACATAACTTCTTTATTCAAACCACAAATATGTGACGGTGACAGCATGGGCTTAAAGTAGATGATGTTCCCTTGACTATGAACTGAAAATGTATTTTTGTGTTTATGAGAGAATCCGAATGAGCACAAACTAATGGTAGTAATAATCAAGTATGCAATATTTAACATTATATCACATTGTGGGTACCATTTGTGCCTGCAGATTGTATTATTGATTGTAAAACACATTTACATGTTTATGACACTTACTGGAGCTGTACCACATCACAGAAAATGAAAACCAGCTAGCTGATAGCTGAGTTGACTCGTGGGCTGCACTTTATTGGGCTCATTTGTGTTACTGTTACTGTAAATGGTACTGTCTTATTGCTGGATATTGTAGAGGTGAAGATATGGAACGTTTACGTGACCTTCACATAATCACTCTCCACGATCACACACTCATGTCCCACAAAAGGTTCACTATATTGGGAATTACAAACTCATGGGTTAAAAGAAAAGCTTTTGTGAACAGTGAGACAAACCTTTAGAGAAAACAATGTCTGTCTCCCAGCCAATCCAAATGGACCTTTCAATATATCAAATGATGGTTGGTATGTGAGAGTACACATTGACACTTAAATCCATCTCCCCTTTAGCTTCATCTCAGCCTGATGCAGATGGTGCTGCTAGTAGATATTGACATATGCATTGATGTACATATGGCCTCTTGATGCCATTTATGCTGGCGACAAATTATCTGTTAAGTGCCAGCATCTCGATCCATTAACTGACGTTGACCCTAACAGCTTGGCTGCAGGCCTCCAGAGGTGTACTTTTACATGGGGGTGAGGAACCCTGCAGATGGTGCAGGACTGTCCTCTTTAAGTGCTGACATTGAATCCATCATTTACCTCTGAGAGTCATCCCAAATCCCTCAGGTTGTAACCCAGCGTCCCTCGGAGGGAAACCTGCAACCATCCTGAGGGAAAAGTAAGGCAATCAAGAATGAAAACTAGGATCTCAGGTTTGTGTTAAAGATTAGCTTCTTTATCCCGGGTCAATTCAGATTTATTTCACAGTCATCATGGCAGCCAAGATGGAAGATGTTTTCATTCCAAACTGCAAAAGTACTTCAAAGTAGAATGCTAAAAAGAGGATTTATTTTGGAGGAGAGGAAAGCAGTCTCCATTCCGAGTTAGCCGTACATTTGCCAGAAAAGCTCAGATTAAAATGTAAACTGCGGGATCAAACAGCTGACATAGCATTAATGTGCAGGGAACTGGCCTTAATCTGATCCATGAATCATGCTGGAGATAATTACCATCTGCTCACTTACACTTCCTGTCCCCGGAACACTGTCTTGTTTTCAATCAATTGCATCTCCCGAAATAAGATTACAGCTATCATTTTTTATTTTTTGGAGGAGGGGCTGCATGGCTGCATCTTCTCCAGGTGATGACCAGTATGTGTGACTGCAGGAAGGGCAAGCAGTTTATTTCTTTCCCACTGTTTTGATGGTGGGGTCGAGGGCTCAGAGCAGTGAAGCTGAAATGTTCTTATTTATGCTGTGCATAACACTGCAATCCCAGATTAGATTAAGACCGTTTGCCTCCTTCCTTGGAGCTCCTGCTCTACTTCACTTAAATAGTCCAAGAAGTCTTTCAAGAAGTCTTTTATTTCTTACATTTCAAGACAGAATACAACTGCAGATGAGCCGTGATCATCTAGGGAATGCTTTCATCCAAAATGCCCCATAGTACCATACATGCACAGAGTACATTCTTTCAGCAGGTACCTAGTGGCCAGTAGAGATACTCTTTATGCCATGCCATCCACCTGTTTACAACCTATCATACAGTACAAGCAAACTTCATATTTAATACCAGTGACGGAATAAGCAACAATAGAATTTTGACCAAAAAAACCATCCTTTGGTATTATTTATGTAGAGCTAGACAACACAAGCAAACCCCACAACCATCATCACATTTCCATTCAAATGCAGCTGATTGGTGGAGGGAAATACTGTGAAAAATAATATTAAAACAGAAAACTGTGTGTTCATGTTGGACCCTATTGTAAGACTGGAATCGTGTGATGATCAGATATGACCACTAGCCGGTGCTGTTTAGGGGTTTGATGCACTGTTGCCAACTTAGCAACTTTTCAGGCTACCCTAGCAACTTTTTTTCAAACAGCACCTAGCAACAAATTTAGCAACTTATGAAAATATATTTGGCACTTTTAGCAACTTTTTTAAAGTGACTCAAATGCTAAAATGCACACAGGCATTTTCCATCTAAATGACACAAAAAAGATTTTCTCATCACACACACAGCCACACCCACAGCACACGTGCCTGGCTGCAAAAGTGCATTGTGGGTGACGTCAACAGCATGTGCTCAGCTCGTGCACAGGAGGGGGCAGCAGCCGAGTGAGCCGAGCCGAGTTAGCCGACAGCCCGACAGTGACACACAGCAAATCATTGTTGGCTGACTGCAGCAGCAGCAGTATGTCTCAGTCAAAATTGTACAGCCAGAAGTACAGAAAAGAGTGGAAGTCTGTACCTGAATTTAAAGGGTGGCTAAAGCCAGTAATTGGGGATGATTGTCAGGCATACTGTGCGTACTGCAAATCAGATATGCTTGCAAAAATCTATGACATCAGAAAACATTGTGCTACAGCAAAGCATATAAATAAATCAAAACCGCACAACCCTGCAACGCAATCTAGATTACCACAGTTGGTTAAGAAAGTGGATAAATGCAAAAGCGCAGAAGCTACTATGGCAATGGCCATTGCAGAGCATTGTTCGCTGCTAGCATGTGACCATTTAGGTATGGCTTGCAAAGCTGCCTTTTCAGATTCTGTGGCAGCAACAAACTTCTAAATGCACCGCACTAAGTGCACAGAAATGATTAGGGGAGTACTGGCTCCTTATTTTCTCAAAAGAGTAACATCAGATGTGGGGGATGAGAAGTTTAGTCTCCTTTTGGATGAGTCCACTGATGTCAGTGTCTCGAAATACTTGGGTGTGGTGATTCGGTATTTCAGTGCTATAAAAAGAACCGTTGTGTCCACATTTCTCGGGCTGGTTGAATTGGAGGGGAGCGATGCCAAATCAATAGCAAAGGCAGTAGTTGAGTTACTTAAGAAGTGTAACCTTAAAAAAGAGAATCTTCACAGTATTGGCACTGATAATGTGTCCGTGATGACTGGGGTGCACAACGGGGTACACAAGATTTTAAAGGAAGAATGTGCATTGCCCAATTTGGTACTCATCTGCTGTGTGTACCATTCTTTACAATTAGCTGTCAGTGCTGCATCCAAAGAAACCATCCCTAGGAGTGTTGAGTACCTAATCAGGGAAACCTACAACTGGTTTTCGATTTCCCCAAAAAGGCGCGAGGCATACAAAGCAGTGTATGCCACAATTAATTGTGGCCAGAAACCCTTGCAGATCACCAAAGTGTGTGCCACACGTTGGCTATCGATTGAGCCTGCGGTAACTCGTATATTGAGCTAGTGGGATGAATTGAAACTCCACTTTGAGTTGACCAAGGCCAGTGATCATTGCTACATGGCGGATGTGCTCCATGCCATGTACGTGGACAAGACCAACTATGTCTACCTGACATTCTTGAAATCAATCTTGTCCGACGTACAAGTTGCATTGAAGTCATTTGAGGGAGAGCAAACAGATCCTGTCAAGCTTTTGGACAATCTGGTACACCTCTTAACATCAATTTGCAGCAGAGTAGTCCACCCTATGGCAAAAATTGATGTCCTGAAGGATGCCATTGATGGACATCTCAGTCCATCACCATACCTTAGGTACCTTTTCGAGAGCACAGTGTCCCGACTCAGTCTTGCGCCAGACGACAAAAAGGTCATTCGTAGACGGTGCATCAACTACATTGTTGCTTTAAGCAAGGAGCTGCAAGGAAGGCTCCCAGACAACCTAGAAGCCTTGCGAAACATGGCCTTGTTCAGTGTTAAGGACACGCTAAACCACAATAAAGGCACCACTGAAATTATTAAAGTAGCTGAGCTACTGGGGTACCATCCCCAAACAATTGACAAAATTGTTTCCCAATGGAGAATCATCCATCTGTTTAGGTGGGACTCAACTGATAATACAGTTGAGTTTTGGAGTGAAGTGAAAAACTACAGGGACGCTTCCGGGTCAAATCCATTTGAAGAACTGTGCAAAGCTGCACTCGCTGCCCTCTCCTTGCCACACTCAAATGCGGAGGTTGAACGGCTGTTCAGCCAAATGAGTGTGGTCAAGTCAAAGCTGAGAAATAGGATGTTACTGCACACTCTCAACTCCATACTCCTGGTGCAGTATGGACTGAAGCTGGCTGGAGATACCTGTTACCAGCCTAAACTACCAAGTGAAGTTCTGGAGCAGTTTGGCACCAAAACAGCATACGGCTTTAAGGCCACTCCATCCTCTTCTGCTGGTTCCAGCTCTGTGACAATGCAGTTGGACAGTGAAGATGAAGAGGTTTTCTTTTCCACTTTTTGATTCATCATATTTACAGTATGTATGCAAGGAGTGGACTTTCTGGAACTGGCGGAGACACACAGCTGATGGTGGCAGTGTGCAGTGCCGTGTGAGCGAGAACAGTGGCAATATCTGGAGGAAACCATTGAGCAGCTAGCCAGCCAAGCAGCACAACAGCCTGGAGACAGCTGGAAAGAGATGCCCAGTGCACACATCATTATTTGAGTTAAGTTGCTTGTTCAATAAGATATCATATATACCTTGTTATTAGCTTGTACCTATAATTATCAGTTTGGTTGCATGTTAACTAACTACCAGTACACTGCTTAAATTGTTCAGAATGTGTAGGTTTACTAGTTAATAAGAAAAGAAAAAAAAGTAATTGTTCAATAATGTGTAATTGTTCAATAATTCAATGTGTTGTGTTTAAAAATATCTGATCATATAAAATGTGTTGTGTTTAAATTACTTCTACAAATAAAAATGTGATAATAAACAAAAAATCTTAATTAACAGATGTCAAATCATATTATTTGTCGAGATGGACAGTCAATTTGAGTAACGTTATTGTGTAGTCTACGTAATTATGCAGTTTTACGTTATTACGTAATGACGTCATCACGTAATGACGCAGTTTTACGTTATTACGTAATGACGTCACAATGTCATTTAGCAACTTTTAGCAACTAATCGACCTGCCTCTAGCAACTTCCCCGGAAAAATAGTTGGCAACAGTGGATGTGCAGACAGGCGGAAAGGATGTGCAGGAAAAGCATCAATTTACCGCAGATATCATATTTTACACATATTACTGGGTGATTCCATATTTCAAAAACACAAATATTGACAATTTGTATAGTTTATTGTTATTTATTTTAATTTGTTTGTTGTGGCTCAAGGTGGGGCGGCGCCCTAGCCCTCTCTATTGACCAGCCGCCACTGGATAGAACTGAATGAGGATGGTCCATGTCTGAGATGGCATAGTCCAATGCACTTGTCCCAAGACCTGAATAGGTGAAACATCCCAAACTGTTGTGATATATTTGGTAAGATCCGCTTTGAGCCAGATTATTATTTCTCGTGAGTCTCTACCACGGTTTAGTGTCCTCAGTGGTGTTAAGATCAAATGTGCTAGAGTGTAAACCCTGAATATTCCAAGAGTTTATTATGAAAGACAAAGCGAAAGAGGCAAAAGACCAATCTGGTGCCACTGATTTACAGGAGAGAAAATACCTTTAGACTAAACTTGTTTTGTATGTGTGTGGTGTGTGTGTGGGGGAGAGAGAGAGAGAGAGTGTGTGTGTTCTTTATCTAAGGCACACGTGTCAAACTTAAGGCCCGCGGGCCGAATCCGGCCCGCCACGTCATTTTATGTGGCCCGCGAATCCACCAGCAAAAAAAATTAAAAGTTAGACTTGAAAATAAAAATATCCCCATGGTCGAAATTATGAGATAGAAAGTTGAAATTATGAGATAGCATGTTGTGAAGTATTATCACCGTGGCTGGACATTGATTACTTGTCTTCCTAACAGTCACTTGGTAACAATATGGTTAATTAGTTATTACCTTTTTTTTTTAAAAAACCGGTGGACAGGAGAGGGAACAGCCCGTAAAGCGGTTTTCCAACAAGTGATTGAGTTGAAAAAGATCGACAAATAATCCTAAAATTTCCACGAAGAGAAAAATTGATGCAGAGGGAAGAAAATGTAATTTAAGATGGGAAAGCGAATACATGTCTGTGCTTCAAGGAGAAAAACGGGTCTGTCTTCTGTGTTATGATGCATGTCGGTGATGAAGGATACAATTTACGTCGGCATTTTCACACCAAACACAGAGCTAAATTTACCCTCCAAGAAAAACATCAAATTGTCCAAGAATTAAAAAGGCAGACTGCAATCACAGCAGAATATATTTACAAAAGCTACAGCCCAGTGCATGCTAAAGGTATGTGAGCAGGTGTGCTCCGACCAGATACAGACTTTTACAAATATCAGTTTGTGAAGAAACACCATCGCAGACCGAGTTCAGGAACTAGCAGCAATCTAACAACACAGCTAAGAGACGAGATGCATCATCTATCAATGTTTATAAGAGGCTCAAGGCAGACTTGACTGTCAGTGAGGAGCTCTTGGATGTAGCTGCCATGCACGGGACGACAGCAGGGAGGGACATTAGTGATGCAGAGAGGTGACAAAAATAGCTTTGAACAAAGTTAATGTAATAACTTGTGTTTGATGAAATTTGTCTTTTAATTTCTTTAACAGTTTGATCTTTGATAGAGTAATGTGGGTTTCTTAACCCTAAATTAAAATGATTTGTTATAACAGAAATGTGCTTAAATATTATTTTACATTTATATAACTGCATGTACAATATTTTTACACTTGAATGAACAATAATCAAAAGCAGAGACAGTTATTTAACAATATGTTAGGAGTAGTTACAGTCTTACAGTTACAACCAGCCCTTTGAGGGAAACTATGATGCTGATGTGGCCCGGAGTGAAAATGAGTTTGACACCCCTTTGACACATCATGTTTGCAGCAGTCTGTTACACCGAGTATGGAGCGTCGTTTTAATCACTCCTAGTTCAGACATTGGTGTAGTAGATAGGAGAGGGGTAGGACTGTTCATCAGATATGAGTACACTGAAAAAAAAAAAAGTGACATTTACTTGAAAAAACGCTAGGTAACAATTTGCACTCAGAAATTCCGAGTAATTTTTACTCAGGAATTCTCAAGTTAAGTTTACTTACTAGTAAGAATTGTTTTTTTATCCAAAATTTTTAAGTAACTTTTACTTGCAAATGTCTTCCTTAGACATAAAATGTACTTAGCCTTTGATAGTAATCTTTACTCAGGCTACCTTTGCATCTAATTACAAAACCCCAGTAAAACTCAATTAGGTGTTTCATGTATATTTAACTAGCTTTTCCAATTGAGAAATATTAAGTAATATTTACACAATATATCTTTTATCTACTACTACTCTACACAACTGTTCAAATATGAATGTTGCATTTTTTTTTAAACTGGGCTACTGTTAATTTAATAAAATTGTCTTAACATAAGGCTTCTACAAAACATCTTTTAAACTACAGCAGCTTTACTTGTTAACTGGTGGAAGAGGTCACTGCTGACAGACACAAATACCAACATATATAATCTGGTTGGCATTGCCAGACAAAACATTTCTAAATCAGTGCTGCCAATAAGAAATTTAAGAACACAAACGTTTAGTCATTTAACAAACACTTTTAATTTGAAACGATGGGTATTGCTTGACAACACTTAGATACACATAGATATAGCCCATGAGCAGAAGGCAAGCCTTTGCCACACTTTGACAGTCATCAAGAACCTCTTTTCCCTCTGACGACGAACACGATTGTCAGGAGTGAAGCCTTTCTGTGTTGCATTTCCATGGATGACAAGGATCTTCATGACATGTTGAGCATAGTCCTCTTCAATGACTTCTTTGAAATTCAAATTTACTAATGTTCACTTTTACATCTTCGAGTCTGTGTTCTCAAAAAATGACGATAGTGGGGGAAACAAACAAAAATATTGAATGTGTTCAAATGCGTCATTATGTATCTATTCTCAGTGTATATGAGCCCAACATAATTTTATATAATATTAGATATCTAAACTTTACCAGGCTGGGTGATTCCAGCATGGGTATTTGTTCCTGCAACTCCGCCCTTTGTCCCAAGTATCTCCAGAAAGTTGGTAGTGCAAATGTCCAATTTCAACAAAAGGTTTCGCTCCAGATGAACTGTGGTTATTCTTCTGAACTCCTCATTGATCTGAAACAAGACAATAAAAAACATGATCAAGATGAGGTACCGTGCTAAAACAATTAATGCAGTAGTCCTCCCAGTATAATGTAATATTGACAGCAACACAAACTATGACTTCAAATGTATATGTCAAGTTAATTAAACTATAACAGTACTAAGTTGATTTTACCTTGTGTCAACTTGCTGAGAGTGAACGTCCTTTAATATTCTGTGCAATATATAAAGAAATTATGTTAAAACATGAACACACAACATTAAATCTGAATTTGGCTTAAATCTTCATATTGATAGCATGTTTTATCCCCACACAAAAAAA
>NW_022280168.1:20900-59209 GCF_004355925.1 Anarrhichthys ocellatus | reverse complement strand
TTTGGACAATCTGGTACACCTCTTAACATCAATTTGCAGCAGAGTAGTCCACCCTATGGCAAAAATTGATGTCCTGAAGGATGCCATTGATGGACATCTCAGTCCATCACCATACCTTGGGTACCTTTTCGAGAGCACAGTGTCCCGACTCAGTCTTGCGCCAGACGACGAAAAGGTCATTCGTAGATGGTGCATCAACTACATTGTTGCTTTAAGCAAGGAGCTGCAAGGAAGGCTCCCAGACAACCTAGAAGCCTTGCGAAACATGGCCTTGTTCAGTGTTAAGGACACGCTAAACCACAATAAAGGCACCACTGAAATTATTAAAGTAGCTGAGCTACTGGGGTACCATCCCCAAACAATTGACAAAATTGTTTCCCAATGGAGAATCATCCATCTGTTTAGGTGGGACTCAACTGAAAATACAGTTGAGTTTTGGAGTGAAGTGAAACACTACAGGGACACTTCCGGGTCAAATCCATTTGAAGAACTGTGCAAAGCTGCACTCGCTGCCCTCTCCTTGCCACACTCAAATGCGGAGGTTGAACGGCTGTTCAGCCAAATGAGTGTGGTCAAGTCAAAGCTGAGAAATAGGATGTTACTGCACACTCTCAACTCCATACTCCTGGTGCGGTATGGACTGAAGCTGGCTGGAGATACCTGTTACCAGCACAAACTACCAAGTGAAGTTCTGGAGCAGTTTGGCACCAAAACAGCATACGGCTTTAAGGTCACTCCATCCTCTTCTGCTGGTTCCAGCTCCGTGACAATGCAGTTGGACAGTGAAGATGAAGAGGTTTTCTTTTCCACTTTTTGATTCATCATATTTACAGTATGTATGCAAGGAGTGGACTTTCTGGAACTGGCGGAGACACACAGCTGATGGTGGCAGTGTGCACTGCCATGTGAGCGAGAACAGTGGCAATATCTGGAGGAAACCATTGAGCAGCTAGCCAGCCAAGCAGCACAACAGCCTGGAGACAGCTGGAAAGAGATGCCCAGTGCACACATCATTATTTGAGTTAAGTTGCTTGCTCAATAAGATATCATATATACGGTACCTTGTCATTAGCTTGTACCTATAATTATTGATCAGTTTGGTTGCATGTTAACTAACTACCAGTACACTGCATAAATTGTTCAGAATGTGTAGGTTTACAAGTTAATAAGAAAAGAAAAAAAGTAATTGGTCAATAATGTGTAATTGTTCAATAATTCAATGTGTTGTGTTTAAAAATATCTGATCATATAAAATGTGTTGTGTTTAAATTACTTCTACAAATAAAAATGTGATAATAAACAAAAAATCTTAATTAACAGATGTCAAATCATATTATTTGTCGAGATGGACAGTCAATTTGAGTAACGTTATTGTGTAGTCTACGTAATTGCGCAGTTTTACGTTATTACGTAATGACGTCATCACGTAATGATGTCACAACGTCATTTAGCAACTTTTAGCAACTAATCGACCTGCCTCTAGCAACTTCCCCGGAAAAATAGTTGGCAACAGTAGCTTGATGTGATGGGGATGGAGTGACGGGAGAAGAAGAGTAGCGGGAGAGTGTGATTTGATTTTGTCCGGTTCAGTGGAGTCTTGACTAAAGTTATGAGGAAAACCCAGAATGTGTTGGACTGATTCATTCCATATCTTACACTATCACTTACAGTACGGTGAGGAACTGACTTCAGGACGTTTTCAAATGAAAATGTAAGTACTGTAGATCCAGTTCGTACACAGAAACTGATTTTGATCATTAAAAAGCAAATCTCTCAGTAGTGTCCCGACTTAATGAATCCCTGGAGGGCCCCTTTGAAGATGCTTTGTGCGACCAGGTATTATACTGTATGTGTGCTCTATACAACATCAGTGTCATTATTCAGGACACATGTTAACACGAGGTGGGGAGGAGGAAGTCTGTGCTTCATATCTGGCGACAGATATGTGGGTGAAGTCTAAACATCTACCTTTGTATGCTGACGACACACAGAGTCAACAGACAGCAGGATCATTGCTTTCCCCCCATCGAGCTTCCTTTTGTAGCCAGCCTACAGTCTGACTCCCAGTCTGCCTTTGATCACTGCTATGCAGAAACCCTTGGGATGACTCATGCAGATAGGCATCCATACACAGGCAAAAATAATGTCTCACTCACTCACTACTTATTGTTAGGTAGGCTGATATGTGATCAGTAATTGGTTAGTTTAGTTCATGCATAGTGTATGAATCTATATACTGTATAGATTCATGCACTCTGCATGAACTAAACTAACCAATTACCTCTACTTCCCTCTACTGTGAGATTCAGTTTATTCTTTGGACTTTCTGTTGATAAAGGTTGAGCTTCTGGAGGTGCTGGTCTTTGTCTGCCATGGTGGCATTACTGCTCATGCTAATACTTTATTCTTTATTCCATATATTAAACATTTACTTGCTGTTGACATTTTCAAGGAAAGGCGTAAAGTATCGGCATCTCTCAATCCTGCAAAAACAGATTTGTTGGGCCAGCAGCAGAGGTGCCAAAATTACTCCTCACATGGAGGCGATGATTAAACATTTAGAAAATCAATAATAAATGATTACTACTAACAGAAACAAGTTCTGTGTGTTGATAATCCTAAAATATCATGTTTTAGTTGTGACAAAAAGTAAACGGGACACGGTGCTGTCTTGCTGCCGCTGCCTTCTTGACAAATCATTCCGGGATGCTTTGGCTTCAAGAGCTCGTACATAGCAGTCCAATGTCCAGAGTTTACAGAGCACTGCATTGTTGGATCTCTGTCTCAAATACTTTGGAGGATCATGGGCGATATTTTTTAGCTGGTGCTTGTTCTCCGGGGGAATCCATGCTTTTACTGGGCGCCGCCCAACTTCTTTGGACATGTCAACACCCGATATTCCCCCTCTTGTAGCTCTGCTTTTGGTTTCTACCTACTCCTGAGAGAAACATCTGTCTCTTGAGCTGCTAAATGCTCCTTTATGTTCACCAGCTGGAGCAAGCTGTTCTCATACAGAATTCGTAGGTATACCTACGAAAAACAATGTGCCGTATTTCATAGATTATTTTGTATGTTATTCACGTAATCAAGAACCAGGAAGTATAAAGACTGCAAAAGCACACACAGGCTGGAGACACACTCGGTGTACGAGTCCAACAACCAGCGGCCTTTCAGCCAGGAGACCGCTGTTTGTTCCCCACATGAAACGAGAAGTCAACGTTGATGTATTTTTCACATAACTTGTGTTACGCAGTAACAGCACTTCTGTGGTTATTTTAACCCAAACAACGATCTATTCCTAAACCTACTCAGCAGTTTTGTTGCCGAAATCTAACAGAAGTTGATTTTGAAAAGAATGTAATCATGAAACGAGCAAAAATTTATGTGTTGCTGGACTTTCATAGGAAAACACAAGAAAAATGAGAAGTAGCTCTTTGTAAGATATCATACGTTGTATGAGGATACGCTTGTGTCTGAGCATTTAGCATTCAGTGGCTTTTTAGAGCGACTTCTCTGAAAACAGCTGGATGAGTGAACCAAAACAGTAAAGTTGTACCTGGACAGTTAAACAATGAAGTGAAACTCACAGCCATGCTCTGCCTGTGGACGCTGGTCTCAATCATCTCTGGCAGAGAAGATCTAACTACATATATTTCTCACACGTCTTCCCTTGGGCATATGTCATTTCACAGCATCATCCAGAAGCAGCATTCATATAAATTGCACCTCTCTGTGAGAAGGGAACGGTCCAGCCAACACTCTATGCTCCAGAGAAGAGACAGGTGCATGTGTAGTCATGCTAATGCTTAGTAATCAACTTCTCGCCTGAACAAGGGCTTAACCTCTGACATTTCAGATATCAGCGCAGCAGCAGACATGCAAATGTTTCCTCTGCTGTTCTCAAGCTTGATAGAAGCAGAGCGAAATGAGCATTCAGGTATTTTCATACCTGACACAGCATTCAGACGGGTGATAAATGAGATACGCTGCTGTTCTATTAGCCAGGATCATGATGAATTCTAAAAGATAGTTTTAATCTCAGTAAGGCATTTTTCTGGTTAATATAAGATTATTATTATTTGATATCGGTAAAATAATGGTCAAGGGTCTTCTAGCTCCTTGTGGTCAAGTCACTTTAACATCTTTTTGCATCTTGCATCGACATTAACAGCAGTTGTGTTAAGTGTATACAAGATTTGGAAGTAGTTTGTTTCTTCACTTATGGCATAAGCTGTTGACTGAGCTGCACCACACTGACACACACACAAATATTGACAAAGAGCCATGACACATGGGTTTGTCCCAAAGCTGCGACACTCTACACCTGCAAAGGAACAGGCTGAGTCGTCTTATGTTTGCTAGCGGTGTTGAAGGTGATGAGGGAATGGATGCGTCCGCCAGTTTATTGTTGCTTTGTGTTGTCACTCAGCGTTAAGTCCACCATACTCCCTGAGCTTAAGTGTTTTTATTTATTTCAGTTCTTTTACAGGTGGGAGGTGTAATCACAGTTCGTTTGATTTGGAGGAATCCCATTTCACTGTGACAGCTGCACGCTGGCATGGTTTGGGGCTCTATGCCGGTTCACGCACACCCATCCTCTGGATACCAGTTTGACTTGCTGACTGGGATGAGTTGTTGCATGAGGAAGTCTTGATGCTCTTGTTATAATGCATATATTGTCTCCCCCTGTATGACTTGTTCAGTCGATGCCTTTTCGTGTCACTGCGCTCAGTAATCACTTTTTATTGCACTCTAGACAGTGTGAAAAATAGTAATTACTGGTTAAATCCAACCAAAACTAAGACTGTGTTCTGGCCAAATGATCCAGCTGCTGGTGCTGGAGGTTCAGTTCATATCACATGAACATGTGTAATATCTGTCTGAGTGGTTAGTTCATTGCTCCCCTTGTGTCGTGACATGGCCAAAATCAAACTGAATTCAAACAACTCACAATGAGAGCTGTTCTTTAGTTCTGAACATAATAAATATGCATACACACGCACTTACTGTAAGCTCAAAAACATGAAATCAGTCAAAATACTGGAGGGCAAAAAGACATCCTTGCTTTTTATTTTGGAATACTAAACTTTTTTACTGTCATTTCAAATCCACAGTTCCTTTGCCTTTCATGTGTACTTCTCCTTTACAGTTTGATATCACAGAGTGCTCAGAGGAGATGTGAGAGGACACAGAGCGCTCAGAGGAGATGTGAGAGGACACAGAGCGCTCAGAGGAGATGTGAGAGGACACAGAGCGCTCAGAGGAGATGTGAGAGGACACAGAGCACTCAGAGGAGATGTGAGAGGAGAAGAAACCCAGTTGGATGTATTTCAACTCGAAAAGTGCAAAAAGTTGATGAACACATCAAAAGTAGTAACTTTGCAGAGTCAACTAAGGTGCTTTTATGGTGATGAAGTCTGGATGGGGAGACCCTTTTTTCACCCCCCTCATTGTTCAGCTGGTGGCTCATCGTGAGATAACAACTGTTATCGGAGCAAACACAACCAGGCCTTCAGGACAGAAACGGTTGCAGGTTTTTGTTTATGAAAGGCAGTTATAACCACTGATTTTTACTGCACATTCCCTCCAGAAAACCTGCAGCATTTTACTGTGCTGCACAGTCCTGGTTGTGAAGCAGCCAGGCTGAGCTGGATCTGGGGGAGTAGGTACTGCCGGAGGATTAGCTGAGCGGAGTTTCTGGAGAACCTGTAAGATTAGTTCTGATTTCAGTGGAATCCGACCCGGTAGCACAGATGACAAGCAGTAACAATTACCACACACAAATAAACGATCTTCTCTCTGATGGTCTCCTTTACTTGTGTAGGTCATATAGAGGCATCAGTGCTAAACTGAGACTTTAACTGAGTTTAAAGAACCAGTTTTCTCATAGTATCTCCAAAGTTACTCCTTAAAGTCTTTTGCTTTTGAAGATGTATTTTCTATCCAGGTAGTCTCTTGTCCCCTGCAGAATCCTGGCAGGGTTAGACACACGGCACCCTCTTACCTTAGAGGGGCTGCAAGCTGCTATTTTCTCCGTTTGGCTAATGTGACTCACCAGCAATATTTACTAGTTCTACTATTTGTTGATAAAAATGCACAATGTATGCATGCTTTGCTGCCATGAAGACTTTGACGATTTTAACATCGCTTCTCCTTTTTTCTGTAAGTCACTGCCACCTTTGTATAAATGTGAAATCCAGTGACAGGAAGTTGTGCCGGGGAACAAACCAAGTTCTTTTTTTGTACCGCTTTAGTTCTTTGCACTGTGAATACATAATTGCAGTGGCAGGCCGTGCATTTTATACCTGGGCCTTCACTGCTGTCCTGCAGCTGAAACACCACCTTATAACCGATGGCGCCACAGATATTCATTTTTAAGGCTGTAACTATGTACATCTTCGTATTAAACTGTTCAGTACAAGTCATTTGAATAATGCCAGAGCATTTAGAAAATGCAAAAGCCTAAATTCAGGAAAACATAATGTTCTCAGCTGGTCTGGCTGTGGGATCCGCCATCATTCCTTAATGACAAACCACAACCCAAAGAGATTATCATAGGTTTTTACTTTCACAACTTGAATGTTGAAGGTACTGCTCTGCAGTGTCTTTCCTCGTCTCAGCCCCCTGTGTCATGGCGCATCTCACTCAGTCAGAATGCCCATATTTGATTGGCTGAGCTGCATCACGTGATGTGATTCACTACCCATCCGCCTCTGCTGGCTGTTAAGTTTCGTTTCACGCTAGTCACGTGCTCGCCCACTGACCAATCACAGCACACTCTGTACCTCGCGGCAAAGCTACACATGGACACTGAGCTGCACGCAATGCTGACGTCATTATAGGCCGGTGCGCAGGCTCTGATACGTTAAAGAATATGCCCAACATGTCAAACTAAAGATCTGATTGGTTGAACACTATGACAATCAACAATATCGTCCCCATTCACTTAAACTGCACATGGATTCACTTGTGAGTCTGCAGGCCTCGGGCCTCTCTTCTTACCTAGAGACACAGAGGTGAAATCTGATTGGATAAAAGCTCTACTTAAAACAAGCTGCAATGGAAGCAGAGCAACTGAGGAAGACAGCTGTGCAATGAGAAAATAAGGTAATGGGAAAAATATTTTTATAAATTATAATACATGTAGTGTATTTAAGAAAAAATATAAAATTATAAAATAGATATAGCTTTGTGATTCTGTTTAGGCCAGCAGAGAAGGCCTTGCAGGCCCTGACGGCCCGTCACTGCATAATTGGCCATCCAGCTGGAATACACAGGCAGTTTGTTTACTTCTCCATAACTCTTGTTGTGTGTTCAAAGTTAATATATTTAGCTGACTCCTCTGAATTCCCATGTGACCTGTGCCTTGCATTACCAGAGAAAACATGCAGCTTTTTCACATTCCCATTCCTTAAACCCTAACTAGTGTTGCACATTGTGTACGTGGTTGCTTTCAGTTAAATGCAGCTTTGTGCATGATCTCCTTGAAGAAAGACAAGCAATGACTTGTTGTGTTATTGGAAGTTCTCACAGCTGATGTATTTCTTTAGACGGTCAGAGAACGCTGGCTGCTCTTTGAATAAACACAACCAATCAAAACTGACGTTACTCATTGTATCATATTGAAGGAAAGAATATGGTACAATCTGACAAATCTTGGATAAGGAAAGTCGTATGCTTACTTTCTCACAAAGGCTGGCTGGAGGAGTAGCATGATTGATGTATTCACCGATCACTGGAGTAATCGATGGAGTTATAATGATAGAGAAAAAAGGGCTTCTTGTTTTGTTATTTGTGGTGTATTTGAATAATTGTTTTATTACTGTCGACAGTATCCAGCTTGAATAGAAACCGATACTTGGTTGTGTTGCGTTCTAGCTGTAGTTAAAGATCAGTAGAAGTCAGGAAGTCAGAAAAGATGAGCAACAGGCATACCCTGGCCAAAACCACTTCAGTTAGCAGCTGCACTTTCACTCTGGAATGAGCAGAATCTGAGGCGCTTCAAAGAGAAAGAGTTGGAGCGTGTAGACCTTGGTGTCAGTCCACTCTGCCCTGACCTCTATCCATCCATCTTCTCCCCACCCCTCCCACGTTGCATATGACTGGGCTGTGCCACCATAGCAACTACTCCACCTCAGCGCTCCCTCCCTTCTGTGGACAGAGGAAACCATATCCTCGCGTTGCACACGGAGCACTGAGCTTGACCCGCTGAGCTCAACCTCATCAAACTTAAAGAGAGGCATGCTTGAAATTGTGGTGTCGTGACAACATAGTGTGGTGTAGCTTTATTCACTTTGTTCACACCCCTCCATTTCTAGATATTTCTACTTGGAAGGAGCTGCCCAGTCCACCCTCACAGGAATATGGGCTCTTCCGATCCGGTCAGGTCTGGCTGGTTGGTCGCCACGTTTCCTTTTCAGATGTTGATGAATGTAGTCTGTCATATGCCATTAGTGATAAACACTTCACGGGCGCTACAGGCTGCAGCATGCACATGCGCCGCCGTTGCCGTAGCAAAGGTACAGAATGTGTTTGATGATAGTAACAGTGTGTCACCTTGTTGTTGCAGGGTGGGCAACAGAAGGTGTGACTGCCTTGTATGGAGAGATCATTGTTTTACCATGCAACAAAGGAGCCCCGGCGCCAGAGGATTTGATGTTCGTCAAGTGGAAATACGTAAGTAGATACTGACTCTCAATACTGTCTGTACCAACGTTCTTTGTGTAAACAGTGCCACAGCGCTTTGTCTTCTTAACATCGTGTGACATGCACACTCAAACGACCTTCAATGACATGGAAGAAGAGGAAAAGTTGGACCATATGATAAATTTGGCTTTTCTTTAGTGTACGTGACCACACATTGTCACATCAATTTCATCACAACTGAGTGACAAAAGCATTCTTTTCCTGGAAGAACTAAAAGAAGACTTCTCTACACATTCTCTAATTACACATAAAGAATCTTTAAGTGTATGGTTTTCTCATATGATAAATACTCAAACTCACCAACATATAACCAACCAATTGAATGGGAAGAACCAAACATGTACGCTAATACACCTGTGTCATTTCTAGGGTTTACCTCTTAAGCTCAGGCCCTATTTGTAGGCCTCTGCTCGAAAATAGCATACCCATACTAAAGTGACCATAGTTCTGTAAATACAAGGTCTATTTTAATAATTTTTGTTGATATAACCAGATCACAACACTTGTGAGATTGTTCAGATGGGTAATATTGTGTATATGTTGCTGGTTAATATAGTAATGAAGACATTACACAGCTCAAATTGAAAATAATCAGGTTCGCCTGAAAAAAAAGCACTTTTATTGATATAAGGTTGTTGAAATAATGCAGATATCTCCCTAAAAACTCTCCCAAAGCATAGCACAACCGATCAGTAGTTGCCGAATAAAGGTTAAAGTGGGATAAAGTGAAGAATAAGAGGCTTTAGTAGAGAGCGGTCAAGCGAGGTCATCATTTTCGAACCAGCTGTTGCAGCTCTTACATTGTACTTTTATATACTATATAACTATATTTCACTTTTTTTATCACTCATATTATTCAATACATCCAAATACCGCTGTTAGGAATCATTTTGAGATTCCTAACATCATCAGAGCCTGTTTCTGGCTGTCATCTATAGGATTTTCTCAGTTCATGTGTGTGTATGGGGCTGTAGCTCAGCCTATCATCGGTCAATTTCAGTCAATAAGCCCTCCTTCGATGCGTCAGAGTTTCAGGAAGGCGTGTGTTGAATTTGGTGTTGATTGACATAAGTTTCAACCAGTAAAGTTGCAAGAAGTGCCGCGTCTCCCCGATCATAAATTTCTGCTCGCTGGAAGTTTGACCGCTCGCCCATGCTGGATTGACCGCTCTTATTCTGGAAACAGCTCGGAAGTAAACAGGATGCAGTTAGCAACAATGACTCCAGCTTTGAAACGGATAATCTGCGACGTTATTGTACTAATTTTTCATAAAACTTGGCCACATACCTACGATTTTTTTCGGCGGAGGGCAGTACGAAGGTACGTTTGACCACTCACAGCTGTCCAGTGCTTCCACGGAGTGAAAAACCGAAGTTATTTACGCGTTTGGCCACGTGTGCATTGCAAAGCTAGGTAGCCGCTAGCCTCAGGGTGCAAATATTGATTTGCGGTACTCATAACGGCGATTTCTGGCCAGGATTTCATGCTTTTATGCCACGTTTTCTAGATGCTTATATGAGTAGTCTATAGTTGTGTTTGGAGTGTGTAAGAAGTGACTTATATGATAGTGTTGCCCCTACGTTGCTGTTTAATCCGGAAAAAAAACTGGACCAATCCACAATATTACCGAAGAATAAGGCTATTTTCCGTACATGATTTTCAGGGGTTCTGAGCCCGAGAGCCCCCAAATTTGGGGGCGTCGTGTGCAAGAGGTTTAAGTCACAATCATTGTAAATATCACAGAGACAAAGTAAATAAATAAATTAGTAAAGAGCAATTCAGAAAACAAAATATTTTGGGAACACATTCAGTGTGACAAACCAATGAACACATAGTGGGGGGATAAAAACAGTGGTCATGAATTCCAAAGGGAAAAGAAAATCCTGTAGTAATGCCGGTTCTTTCGTTATTCTTTGATTCATGTTTTTTGTGCCAAAGGAGCTTTGTGAGGAGAACACATGACCAGAGTTTCACTATTACATAGTGTGTAGCCTAATGTAGACCTATTGTATGCCATGATTAGTAAGTGAAGTAAATAAGATTGATTGTCCCATCTTTACTGGAACCTTTGCGCTGACTGTAATCTGTGATCTGCTTCAATAAAATTGACTTTCAGCCAGTCCATACTTTAATACCTCAGTGTGAGCGCTGCAAGACAGAATACGTGTGTAGCATAAATGTTAGCTAACGTAAAACTGGAGCTGTGCATGTAAATCCAAGCTCTCAATGCATCGGTGCAGGTTACTTAGTACAAAACAAATGTTGTGCAGTGCCAACTCCCATGCATTGACCGTGAGACTCTCGCTCTCACGCCCTCCATCTATTGGGTGGTGATGTGCATCTATTCGTGCTGTTACAGTACCAGTACATGGAGCGGCCAAAAAGGACCAAAAAAGACTTGTATTGCAACAATAACTCAAGTCGGCATCTGACATCTTGTACTGCTACAATAACCAGCTGACTGTGTAAACATGACCGTACCGGATGAGGGAGAGCAGGTGGTGAGAAAAGCAAGAGATGCTCATGTAACTTAAGGGAGAAACTACAAGGGATGACTTGAGCTAAGGTGTGGAAGAGGTTGACCGTGGCTCATTGGGTAGAGAGGGTCGTCCGGTAACCGCAAGGTCGGCGGTTCGATACTTGGCTGCTACGTGTCCTGTGTCGAAGTTTCCCTGAATAAGACACTGAGACCCCTAACTGCTGGCGCTTCCCAGGGCAGCCCACTGCTCCCTATATACAGGGGTGCAACCCACATACTGCTCATCTGCTGCTCATCCCACAGTTCCTGACAAATGTGGCTCCATTTAAAAGGGAAATAAACAGGCTTTCCAACGGTATATATGATTTATTGCCAAGAAGCATTGTTACAACAAAGAAATAACTGTTACTGTTTATGTGATTAAACAGTAACAATGAGATCTGTGATGCTGAATCTGCTAATTATTGAAGAGACAATGTGACTTGGCAGTTTCCATGGTTACAGCTTTTAATTAAATCAGTTAGATGTTCTTTGGAGGTCTGCTGATTGACACTAGTTACATGTAGGGTAATGTTGGGTAATGTATCCTAAATTGTAATTGAGGAATGAGGAACTGTGATGTTCAGATTTACAAAATCACCGAATGTGTCTGTCCTCTCTGTCTCTTTAGGAGAACAATGACGACACTGCGGGCGATCTGTTGATCAAACAGGCCCGCAATGACCAAGCCACGGTTCAGGCCACTGACGATTACGCCGAGAGGGTCAGCATCGATGACAAGTTCAGCCTGCTCATCACCAAGGCCTCGCTCAAAGACCAAAAGACCTTCACCTGCATGGTGGTGTCCGGCTCCAACCTCATGGAGTACCCGGTCTCTGTCGCCGTTTACAGTAAGCTCAATATTGACACGAAACACAAAAACAATGTCTATCCTACAACTTCATTGATGATTTTATCTGAAGTTAGCTTTTAAGCATGTGTGTCTGCAGTGTTTCTGAAGGTCTTATTCTTATTGGAGCCTAATGTTTCTTTGCATTTTTTTCAACATGCACCTTGTTACATAAATGTTCTGGCAATTTTACACATTGGTCCCATCTGAGGGTTCAATTACTTAACAGTCACGATGGCAGTCTGATGAGGTCCAACCTGTGACATTTCTGTTACACTCCAACACTGCATGGATCTGAATTGACTGCTGTCAGATGAATGTGAAGACTGCAGCAGTATCACTTATTCATCATCTCCATGAGCTCAAAAGTGAAACCCTGCGAATGAGCCAATTCTACGCTGTTAAGGAGATTTTTCTCATGAAAAATATATATAAAAGAAACACTCAAATTGTCACAATATTATCATAGCGACCTGCATATATATTACATTGATAGATCACATTTTGAAGCATTGTATTGCAGAAATGCATTTACACTTCTGAGTGCTAGAATGGTTATTCTGCAAAAGGATCTTGTGTATATATTAAGTCTTTTTCAAATAAATAGATTCATGCAGATTGCACATGCACATTTTGTGAATAATGTCATGTTACAAGCTATTTTGGTGTAATTACCAAGAAGTCACTGATGTAAACAGAAAATCCACAGTACTGACTTATTAGCCAAAAACAACTACATTTGTCAAGTGTATTCAAATATGCATGGAGGGATATTGAGGCAGTTTCTTAACAAGCAGCTTGGTTTTAATTGCATTAAAACTCAATGTTGTCTACTGTGGGTTTGTCACTTTGGTTCCTCCCTGTGCATTAGAAAATACAGTTTTGGAATTTCAAAGACCGGCCATGTATCACCTGCTAATGGGCTTTGCTAACCCAAGCGGGAAAGGCTCAATAGGCCTTAGAGAGAGGGTTAGGTGGTAGTTAACATAGGACAAGTTGAAATGATGTCCTACAGCATGATTCATAATAATGCAATACATTTGCAGCCAGAGTATTTAGATGAACCAGGCTTTCTACTAGCCAGGTGCTGAATGTTGACAGTTACATGTTTGTACTCACTGTTCCCCTCAGTACTGTAGATACATTTAGAAGTTATTGATAGTATGAAGGACATCCAAACGACGTTATAAAAAAACCTCCCTGAGCCAATCTTTGTGATTCCCAAGCATGATTGTCTCCTTTTGTTTGCAGAGAAACCGTCTTCAGTCCAGATTATGGACAAGACTGAAGTACTGCAGAAGGACAAGGCAACAACGGTAAGATTCACTACAGCCTTTACATTTTAATGCTCCGTGCCGTGGAAGTGCGAAGCTGTCCTGAATTCAAGTGTGTAGGCCGTGGTATGTTTTCATCTGTAGTGTTATGGGCTGACTGTAAATATTGAGTGAACACCGCTCAGAATGTGATGCGAAAACCCGCTGAGTATTGAATGAGTTGCCATTGTGGTCTGCAGGGACATGCAGGAGTCTGACATGTTGGATAACATGCAGTCCAAGCAGCCTGAGGCCTTGGAGGAAGTCTGGAAGAGTAGTTGATATGAGATTTATGATTCAGCTGCAGTCAGAGCAATGCTGTAGTATAAGATGACTGAACTCTAATTACCTCTAATACTTTTGTTGGACAACATTGGAAATGTGTAGCACAACCGCTACACATTTCAGACTATGACAGCACGCACAAATGTGTGCTTTAAGAACACATGTTTCTAAATCTTACTAAATTCATTGTTAAACACTTACTCTTGCAAGAATTTCTCTTTTTTTGCTGTTTATTTTCATTCCCTGAACACACATGCACACACACACACTGATATAAGTATCTTTTGGAAAAAAAAGAGAGACTACTTTTGAAAAGCAGCACGTTTACAGTAGTCATCTGCCTCCTCTCTCTCTCTCTCTCTCTAGCAAGCAGTGCACATTTACTCCACCACATATGCACATTTATTATGGATCAAGTGAGTGCTGCTGCCTCATCGGTATTCCCACCCAAGAAATCTGCTTCTGTTGAACAGCTTTGAGCATTTTGTGGTGAGGGGAGAGAGCCAAGGAGAGACGTAGGGTAAGAAAGAAAAGTGGGAGTGGAAGAGAGGGATTTCAGTTTTGATAACTTGCAGGAGGGATGGAGGGCACAGCTACTTCATACTCAAGTGGAATTACAAATTAGAGGAAAGTGTCATGTTGAGTGGTGGAGAATGCAGCAAGCCTGAACTGTCTCAGCCATGGATCAGCCGAGGTTGCATTTTCATTTGAACACACAATTAAGCCCGTGTATTTTTTATACAGAAGTATAAAAAATACACGGGCTGCTGATTTCATGCTGCTGATTTCAAGAGTCAATGTCAGACGCTATATAGCAGATACTGGACCAGTTTCTCAAGGATTCATTTACAGTTAGTTAACCCTCCAGGTCATTTTCAGGTAAATAATACCAGTCATGTGTTGTTTCTTAATACCTGGACGACAATTAATCTGTTCAAATGAACAATTTAAAGATATGACACGTCTTAACCTTTTCGACTGAGTGGCAATATTTTAATCTTTCCTATTTAGCATTTATAATAAAGTATATCAACTTTTAATCCATGGTTTTAACACTGTAATGTAGCCGTTATGCTTAAAGTGTTTATTAATGTACAGTGTCTGTCAACAATTACAATTTCCTTTAAGAAGACATTTCATATTATTACAACTTTTTTACTATGTTGTCATAGATTATCTTTAACAAATGTTGCTCAAAAGGAGGGTTGGTTAATGACAAATACATTTACATATTCTTACCGCTACATTATACTGTGTTATAAAACCATTTATTACAGGCTCTGTCACCAGGCTCATGGTGGAGGACTCAAACGCAGACCAGGCAGAGTAGCGTGAAGCAGACGTTTTATTAAACACAAAAGGAATAATTACCAACACAACAGGGAGTCCAAGCACAAGACAAGAGACGAGGGGGAAAATCCAGTGGGAAACGAGGCAGGGCAGGCAGACGGGGAAACAGGACGAGCAAACACTGGCGGGTAGACATGAACATAAGCAATGACCTGGCAGTGAGTGACTGAGAGACAGGGGTTTATAAGGAGACTTGAACAGGTGAGGAGAGTTGTGCTGATGACGGAGTGCTTGATTACTGATCAGGGACAGGTGAAGGGAGTTGGACTGGTGCTGAGGGAGTGGCTGACAGGTAGAGTGAGGAGCTACTGAAAGAAACACACAGAACACACAAGACAAAGCCTGATCGTGACAGGCTCATATACTGATTTAAATACTAAACTGAGGGGTTTAAAGTGAAGTGCTAACGATTAGGTTTAAGATGCTATATACAAGATTGGGAGCATTTTGGTTGCCTCTCATCGGGTCTCAACCAGCGGCTCGCAGCTATCGTTAACAGTGAAAACTGCTTGTGTGTGTGTGTGTGTGTGTGTATCTCTCTTATGTGATATGTGGTAGCTTTGTGGTTTGCGACTATTTTACATTAAGAATCTACATAGAGAAATATTACAAAGCCCACATTGGGACCAAACTTGCTTTGCCAAACTTGCTTTGTGGTTTGCCTGCATTCGACAGCTTCTCCGTCGTAGTGCTTGTGCCAAGCTATAGAGTGAAAGTGACAGAGCAACTGTGAGCGTACGTCTGTGAATGATGTTCTTTCTTAGTGGGTTAAACTAGGTTAGTAAAGGCAGAGTGTGACACATGTTAAGTACATGTTAAGAGCCTATATGGGTTAGTATAAGGAGTGCTGTAAGTAAGTAAAGTGTGCATTGTGACACTAGCATACACAACACTTGAAAAAGTTTAATGAGCACGGGATGGTGTAGGTGGAGGTTTTCTTTTTCCTTTGAATGTGATGGTTATTGCATGAAGTCAGTGTTATCGCCTGGTTGATCTGGGTGGGAGAGAGGAGCTACACGTTGTACTTGGATGGGAGCCTGTGTCGCCTGAAGGTAATTCATTTAAACAGAGCTCTCCTCCTGGACTTACAGTATGTTAAAAGCTCTGTAGACTATCCGACGATGAATGGTTGTCGGGGGATTTTTTGTTATCTGACTCAGACAGCACATTCATCTATTTTCCTCCTGTGGTCAAGTTGAATAGCATTACATTCTCCCGCCTGGCCTGTTAGATCAGACCATACAGTACAATTGTCACAGCTCTGCCACGATTATCCAGTTTTTTCCACCTCTCACTCACCTAATCAGTTTATTCAGTGCACCTGCCAGCCACACCCACCTCATCAGCTCATCACTCTCACCTGCTCACTCTACTGCATCCACTATTTAAACCCCAGTCACACACACATCACTGCCAGATCGTTCTCCGCTTCCATGCAAGACCTTCCAGCGTATACCCTTGGACTGATTCTCCGTTACCGACCCTGCCTGTTTTGGACTACTCCGCCTTTCCTCTGCCCCGGTAATTCACTCAGCCTTCTGTTCCCGACCATGAGATCCTGCCACCTTTTCACTGTGATTATTCTACTTGTGTGTCCAGAGGAAAATAAAGCCTTGATTTAAACTATCCCTGGTGTAGTTACAACAATGTCTCAAGTGATTGCATTTTGTTGAAATAAAGAATGCCCATCACAACTGACACTGTTGAATTTAAGCCTTTGTAAAGATGGTCTCCTGCACTTCTGCGGCCGCCAACAAAAGCCACAGTGCATGCAAATACTTTCACACACACACTTCTCTCGTAAAGGTGTAATACGCTCCTGACTTGTCCTGCTTTACATTAAATAATGATCATAATGTACCAGCAGGGAACAATAGAGCACCACCGTGCACTAGATTTATACAGTATATTTAAGTTGCGCTGCACCTACTGGCATTTTCAACTTCTCAGTGATCTTTTCTCAGCTGAAAAGACCCAAGCTAAAAAAGCATTATTATTCCGATATTCAGAATGGAGATATAGTACCTCTTTACAAAATATATTTTAGTTAACCTTATTTATTGCTATTGTGGAAATGGAAATGCTGATGTTCATTTGTAGGGTTAGCTCAAAGCTAGGCATGGGGCCATATACTCATTTCATTAGCATGTCACTATTATCTTGGCCAAAATAATTGCAATTCATGATATTATCCCCATAATCAAAATATGCTTAAAACTCTTAAAATGACACAAAAACATTCTAGAATCACTTCATCATACATTTTGTTATGAAAAGCTATGTTTAGGGCCCGAGCACCGACAACGGCGGGCCGCGAGGACCCTATTAAAAGTGTAGGAATTACTATTATTATTCTGAACAACATTGGCAATTTTTGGCTTTTTCGCCATTTTTCACCTTTTGGACTTTAACGAACTCCTCCCACAATTAATGCGATCAACTTCAAATTTGGTCAGGATGATCTAAAGACATTAATGATGAAAAGTTGCTAAAATGGTCTTCTGCCATTTCTAGCCCATTTCGGGCCCTTCGCCATGAAAGAGGAAGTTGTTGTAACTACAAGATACTTTATTCAATCTGCCTCAAATGTCTTGTGCATCTCCAGGCCTGAGCACATTTCCATGCCAACATTTTCACAAAGTCATAGCACCACCTACTGGCAAAAGGAAATGACAAATTTTATACTTTGATGTACTCCTCCTAGGAAGTTACCCAGATCAGTCTCAAATTTGGTATGGTAAGCCTAAAGACATTGATGATGCTTCATCATGAATATTGTGAGTTGACGTTAAACGCTATTGCCGTGGCAATGCGCCATTCGCCATGAAAAAGGAAGCTGATTTTTATGGCTTAGGTTGCTCAGCAAGCCTTGGAAATTTGCACAGGTGTCATAGGTGATGGAAATAAATATTTCATATAGCTTTTTGGCTTGACCGTTTTTAAATTGCCTGACAGCGCCCCTACAAATATTCAAAAATGCAGCCCCAGCGCTATGTTTGACCTACATGTATGAAATTTAGTAGGCACATGTATCCACTTGGGGACACATGGCCACATGGAGACATAAAAAAAGTCTCTTGGGACAATGCTCTAAAATTCACAGGAAGTCGGCCATTTCGATTTTTGTGTTAATTTCCCCTTAATTTGTAGTCGCTATACTTTAACGAACTCCTCCTAGGGACTTTGTCAGATCCACTTCAAATTTGGTCAGTATAATCTAAAGACCGTTGCAATTAAAGGTTACTCAAAGCTTTACGTTTGATGGAATGGCGTAGCGGCCATTTTACGTGTTTCACCGTTAAACAACAAGCTGATATAACTCGACTGGACTTGCTCAAATATGTCCCAAACTTGCCATACTTGATAACAGTCATGGCCTGAGGATGTCTACAAGCCAATTTTCCCTCATAGCACCACCTACTGGCAACAGGAAGACAGCGTTATGTGACAAACAGAATCCGATTTATATGATATTTACATGATGTGGTCTGCACTTGATATAGAGCAACATAATGCATGTGTGTTCTCTAGCGCCACATATTGGATACAGGAACTGCTGGAATAACGCTACATAATTTCCAGCGTCACACAGTCCTCGCGGAAGAAACACGTTTCACTCTGGGACGCGTTGTCTGATGGTCGAAGACATTCGCAGTCGCATCTGTCCTGACAGTACCCGCGAGACGCGGGAAGGTGTGAGGGCCCGTACATCACTGCTTGCAACTTTAATTTTTATTGCACCACAGAGGACACATCTTTTTGTGAAAGTCCTGTTTAGTGAAAAACAGACAATCATAAGCTCCTGTTGAAGAAAAGTTTCTTTCAGGTCCAATTCTGTGACTGGTTCAGATGAGTTTTATTCACTTTCGCAGTGGAGACAGAAGTTCACAACAAAGGAGTAGAATTCTCTCTCACCAGAGAGAGTTCTGGCCATGATTATATACAGGGTTACAGGAAATTACAGTTAAAGAAAAGTTGTGGGTTGGGCTAAGCTTCTCAGGAAGGACAAGGTGATTGAATGTATCTGTACCCAAGATGTGTATTCGTTTTCAGTCCAGGGAGCGAGTTGGGTCTAGAAACTCAACTTGCAACTCTGTAGAAGTGGATTTGCACAGGCTCAATACAGGTCTGTTTTAGAAATGGAAAGGCCTTTGATTAATTGAGGTGTGACCTCTGGTCTGGGCTTTCTTCACAACAACCAAAAGGTTTCACGAACAGAGGTTTGTTAATTAATGTAAAATAGTCGCCGTCTACACAGAGGTTGATGAGAAAGACAGAACTGGCTGAAATACACAGGCAATATAAAACAGCACAGTTAATACAACTTGAAGAAATAAAGTCCCTCTGCATAAATATAGGATAAATAAATATATACAAAATAGTAACATTGTGTGACTTTGTTTGAGATTAACCCCTATAACGGAAATTTACTTCCATCAACTTATTGTGAATGTTTTTTATTGTGATAAAATCCTATATCGTCCCGTCCCTACTCAAAGCTTAACCAAAAATCAGCTGTGAAGCTGTAGCTCTGCCAGTCAGCATGTTTATCTGTAGTCGAGTCAAGTTGAGTAAAGCTTTCATGTCTCTGAGGGGAGGTATCAAACCCGGTGAGAAACGTGTTTACTACAGTACTATGTTACTGACAGCAGTCCTGATGAGATGTTGACACAGTGCAGATAAGAACATGTTCCACCGTTTATCATTCAGCCACCACGAGTTCAATAGTATCACTGCTTTGTTATACCCATGGAACTAATTTGTGGATCTGATTCTCTTACAACCGGTGTTGGTTTCTTCTTTCTTTTTTTCTTGACCATCATCGTTAGGATGAAGAACTGTATCATCTGTTCTGATGAAAATAAATGGCTTCAGTGTTGCTCCTGGTGGATCTTTGGGCCTCTCATGTGGAGCTGCTGTACTTAGTGGCCAACAGCAGAAGACTGGTTATACTGTGCAACAATGCATTTGGGAACAAGATGAATTAAATGCTACCTTATCTCTAGAATTAAAATGGTTCTCAATACATTTTCAAAAATTGCCACAAGCTGGTTGAAAAGATGGACAAAATATTGGACAATAAAACATAGAATAGAGAACATTACATGGAGTTCTGAATCCATAAGAGGCAGCCAGATGTCTTAGGTGAGGGTGAGAGTCAAAAACGTGTTCCTTATTGATCCCTCATTTCTCTGTTTCTCTATGATCTCAGTTTAACACATTCGTACCAGCAGGATTTATGACATCCAATATGCAGCTTACACAAGTGTGATGTGGAAACTTGAAGTCTCTGGCACACATACACTAAAAATGGACTTTAAAGTGAAGTAGAACAAACTTTATGTCGAGCAGTTCAATATTGCAGTTTAATATTGCATATGCAATATGGATATTCATAGATTCTGGATATTTCAATGAGGGAGAAGGGGTAGATTTAATTTGAAGAATTTCTAACAAGGTAATTGAACCTTTTATGGAAAACCCTTTTGAGATGCTGTAAGTACTTCTACTATACTGTTTGACTGTTGAATTTCCTGAAAGTAGACTCGGAGACATGTCTGTGGTGACTCACGTACAGGCCGTAGTACAGGATAGGGAGAAGGAATGTTCCTATGACTCACTCATCGGCAAGTTCACACGCAGCATATCTCTGCTACCGTTGCTGACCTTCAATCCTGAAGATGCAGCAACGAGATAGTGAGACACAAAAACAAGTTCATTCCTAAATGAGAAAGTTGTTTGTCTTTCCTGGCCTCCGTCCAAATTCCTCCTGCTAATGTTGGAAAGCAGGCGCTACATTATACAATTCTAGAGCTTCACTGAAATGGGTTTTAGAGTGAAGCTGCTAATAGCAGGTATTTTGAGCACATAATCATTCTTCTCATCGGTGAAATAGTAATATTTGCACTACCATCCACATAGATAATGTTGTGTTGATGAATTCTTGTGTGAGATTGTAGCATTAGAATCTATTCAGGTTAAAGGCATAAAACAAACCGTTTTATATTGTTCAGTTAATAAATAGCAAACTTCTGCACTTCCAAACTGACAGTGGAGGAAACCAGATTAAATCAAATGACACTTTCAATTATTGTATCTGATTCTTAACATTTTCAATTCAATAGCAATAATAATAATAATAACAATAGCAATAAAAGCATCTAGTGAGTAAGACTTTGTTTTCTCGTTTTGCTCAGGTGGGAACTTGTGTTGCGGCGGATGCAAACCCTGCAGCTACGATCACATGGAAAAAGAATGGAAAGCTGTTGGTAGCCGATGGGAAAGGTAACAATGACGCACAAAGAAACCTTCCAACAGTCCCACTAGATGCTGTCATACAGAGATCCCCCTGGGTTCTTGTACAGTGACAGGAGAGTGAAAATGAAATCATAGTGTATGATATTTAAGACAATAGAAAAATATGTAATTCACTTTTGTTTACTTGTCACTGAAGGATGCAATAATATGACTGTTTACATTTGTATTGGACAGACATTATGTGGACGTTTGGCGAGTAAGTGCCTGAAAGTAAAGACAATCATAGAAGTGTTCTTAAAAGGCAACTTCAACACTTTTCTGTGATTGCTAACTTTAAATCATCTGGACTGGTTTAATACAACAAATCTGGTTTTGCTGCTAAACCAAAGAACCAAAGAAGTTTGCCAACTTTGTTGGCTGAACGCTATGCTTACAGCATTCAGCCAATCACTATATGCTGTGTGTTTGTCATCTGACGTTCCCTCCCTTCCTCTGCAGCCGTTGTGATCAACCCAAGCATGAAGGTGGATCCAGCCACAGGCCTGTCCACCACCTCGTCCACCCTCCAGTATGCCGCTTCGAAGGAGGACGCTGTCTCAGTCTTCGCCTGTGTGTCTTCACATAAGCTGAGCAGTCAGGAGACAGAGCTGGAGCCCTTTCCCATTCACTGTAAGTGGAAAACACCCTGTGCCTGTTTTACCTGCCGACATGCAAAAGGTTGTCAAGAGGATTCAGTGTTTTATCTGTGGTAGAGTGATACTTGTTTAATGATCTGACAATAGGGGGATGCTTATTAAGGCTTTACAGCACTTTTAGCTGGGTTTGTCTATATGTAATAAAGGACTGCACCACGGTTCTGTGCAATTGAAATGGAAGAGAAGCAGCACCACTGCACTGGAGGGAATGACGATTTATACCAACAGTCACTACAGACAGACACAGAAAAGAAAAGACCGTGGCTCACTGGGTTAAGAGGGTTTCGATCCTTGACTGGAACGTGTCACGTGTCGAAGTGTCCCTGAGCAAGACACTGAACCCCTAACGCAGTGTTTTTCAACCTTTTCTGAGCCGCGGCACATTTTTTACATTAAAAAGATCCCGCGGCACACCAACAACCACAAACGTTACAAAATGACACCTTTTAGCATAATACAGCATATATGCAGGGGTGTCAAACTCAATCCCAGAGAGGGACAAAATAAGAAATTGTGACTACGTTGAGGGCCAAATAGAGTCACCATTTAATAAACAGGATAGAAGGGATATTGGACAAAGTGCAAAAAGAATACATGTTTAGGTAGGCTACATTATTTTATGCATACGTACCAGAGCCAGATGTTTGGCATCTTTTCTTGGCTGCCAGTTCATTAATATCTGGGTTAGGTTCTGTGGAAACCCTCAAGATGGAGTGAAGGTGTGCATCAGTGAGACTCCTGTGTGGGTTTGTGTTCATCTTCATCACAGAGAACAGCTGCTCACACTGGTATGTGCTTCCAAACATGCAGAGCGTTTGAGCAGCATGTAGGCGGAGTTAAGGCATCGTTTCGGGGTGAAGCTTGTAAACTGTGCAGCGCCCTCAGAGTCACACTTTGCCTTGAGTGTCATTACACTGGAGGTCTATCAGCTCCACAGGTGCTCTTTCCACCTCAACTGCAAACGGATTGCTGAGCAGTTCAGATTTACATTTCTGAGCTGCAAAGTTGGCAAATCGCCAAGTGAACTCCGTGCCAAGTGCGCCCAGTTTATGATCAAAATGCGCAGTCGGGAACACAGCGGTGGAGACCTTTACTGCATCACACATGTCTGTGATCACACGTCCCCGTCCCTGAAGCTGCAGGTGCTCAACAATGGCAAAGTATTTGCAACAACTAAATAATATTTTATTGGACTCATTAAATGAAATTGGACATTTTCCCACGGCACACCTGACGATCTCTCACGGCACACTTGTGTGCGGCGGCACAGCGGTTGAAAATCACTGCCCTAACGGCTCCCTGTGCACCTGTCATTGGCAGCCCACTGCGCCCTATATATACAGGCAGAGACAAATTTCCCCCTTAACGGGATCAATATAGTATAACAAATTAAAATACCAATGAAAAGATGTATTTATGGAAGTTGGCCTGTTATATTAAAACAAATATTAACTGCAACAATCAAGTCAAATAAATGACTTTAAAGTTTTAACCAAAAAAATTCCCACATTGACCCATGAAATATAAGTAATATTTCCTCCCATAAGCCTTTCTCGTGCAGGATGAGGACAAGCTTGCAGTTCCAAACTGTTTCTTCAACCAATATTCCAAGTTCAGTAAAAGATAAACACTTCCAACACCTCCTTAATGTATTATTTGTTGAAGAAGTGGCTACAACCATCCTATTAATAGCAGTCTTATCAAGTTGTGTATGGACATTGTCATAGTCTTCCTCAAGAGCATGCTAACATTCCCATGAATGTTAGCATGCTCTTGAGGAAGACTATGACGATTCGAGCACACTCACTGTCAAGAGCTGAATGTCTGAAATGGACAAATGTAAAATGCATCAGATACACTTCCCTGTAAATTATTCACAAACAAAACACACCAACCAAGAAAAATGCTCCTCAAGCTTCTTTCTGATTAATGCAGCTAAAGTCTGAGTTTAATTTGTTAAATTGAATGAACAGAATGAAATCCTCTCATAGGCTGACGATAGCAGCTCCCTTAATTCAGATGTGGGAACTGCTGTGAGTGGTGACATTCCTGTTTTAATGCTGCAAACTGCTCTGATTAGCCAAATCAGTTTTATAGAGGAGGAACCTGCTAGTCCACCTGTGAGATGTTTAGTGAAGATACAGTATGAATCTGCCTTAGAACAATAGCACCATTAGAATGACTTTCGTTATGCCTCAGCGACAGCCGGGGCCAGAGGTATAGTCATTTTAAATTGTGTTTTTGGGTCTGTTTCCGTCAGTACCCCTCTCATGAACACCATATTTCAGGAACGCCTGAAGAAATTTCTTCAAATTTAGCACAATCATCCACCTGGATTCAAGGATGAACGGATTTTAGTGGCCGAAGGTCAAAGTCACTCTATAACTCTGTATAACACTGTATAATGTACAGTGCCTTGCATAAGTATTCACCCCCCTTGGATGTTTTCCCATTTTGTTGCTTTTATACATGAAATCATGATCAGAATAATTTGGCTTTTTTGTCAAGAATTTGCAAATAAAGCTTCTTTCATGTCAATGTGAAAACAGATTTTTACAAACTAATGTCAATAAATTAAAAATATATAGTGTAAAATACGTGTTTGCATAAATATTCACCCCCTTTAAAGTGACTGACCTAATTCAACAGAAGTCCAGCTAGTTGATGCCAGCAGTGTCACAAGTAGTGAAATGGAGATGACCTGAGTGCAGTTGATGTGTGTCAAGTGATTGTAGTATAAAAACACCTGTGTCTGGGAGGTCCAGTCTCTGGTTCATCAGTATTCCTGCTACAATTGCAACATGAAGACAAAAGAACACTCCAAGCAACACAGAGAAAAGATCATTGAGAAGTACAAGTCAGGAGATGGCTACAAAAAGATTTCCACCTCACTGGACATCCCACAGAGTTCAGTTCAGTCCATCATTAAGACATGGAAGGAGGATGGGACTAGTTGGGTTGATTGTGGCTAAGTGGCTAAGCAGGGCTGTCTTTCAATCAGAGGGTCGGCGGTTCGAACCCCGGCTCCGGCTCCCCTAGTCGCATGTCGATGTGTCCTTGAGCAAGACACTTAACCCCAAAATTGCTCCCGTAGCTGTGCCTACGGTGTAGAAATGTGATAGACTCTGAATTGTAAGTTGCTTTGGATAAAAGCGTCTGCTAAATGACTGTAATGTAGTTTAAATCTCCTAGAGCTGGCCGTCCTCACAAACTGAGTGACCGGGCAAGAAGAGGACTGATGAGGGAGGCCACCAAGACACCTAGGACCACTCTGAAGGAGTTCAAAGCTTCAGTGACTCAGATGGGAGAGACTGTACATACAGCAACTGTTGCCCGGGTTCTTCACCAGTCGAAGCTGTATGGGACCCTGGCAAAGAGAAAGACACTGTAGAAAGAATTCACCCAAAGGCATTGTGGGAGACTCCAAGGTCAACTGGAAGAAGGTTCTTTGGTCTGATGAGACAAACATTGGCGTTTTTGGCCATCAGACTAGACGCTATGTTTAGGGAACACCAAACACTGCACATCACCACAAACACACCATCTCCACCGTGAAGCATGGTGGTGGCAGCATCATGCTCTGGGGATGCTTCTCAGCAGCAGGCCCTGGAAGGCTTGTAAAGGTAGAGGGGGACATGAATGCAGAAAGATATCGCCAAATCCTGGAGGATAATCTGACTCAGTCTGCAAGAGAACTACGACTTGGGAGAAGATTTATTCTCCAGCAAGACAACGACCCCAAGCATACAGCAAAAGCTCCACAGAATGGTTCTGTGGAGCTAGCCCCTGCTGGCTATAAGAAAGAATGCAAGTTTAAGGCATTTATGCATCGACCCTACTGTTCAGAACCTGGGTGGTCTCCACACTTGGCTGATCAGAGGACTGAGAGGGTCACCTTGAAATGTGATGGAAGATTATTTGATTGTTGTATGTATCTGTGCTGCTTGAAGGTTGAATTGATCCAGTGTGAAAGTGATTTTTTTTATTGTCTGTGAAGCTGTGATATGCATGCTTCTTCTCTTTTCCCTCAATTGCCCTCTGAACCCCTCAGATCCATCAGAGAAGGTGAGCCTCCAAACAATGTCCAAGGGACCCATTGTAGAAGGAGATAACGTGACGCTGAAGTGTCACGCTGATGGCAACCCTCCACCCAGCTCCTTTTACTTCCACATCAAGGTCAGTCGGAGCTCAAACTTCAAGAATTTGGTAATGATGGTTCAATTTCTAGTGTTGTACTTGCTATAGTTGTTTTTAAAAGCCCTCTACGCCTTATTGATTTGACTTAGTTAAGAGTAATTCATTTCAATTTATGAAGTGGATCTCTACAAGAGATCTTCCTCCTGTCTTCTGTCTTCCTTTCTTTGTCATTTCCTGATATTATAGCAGAATGACATAAGCTAACAGTGCCTCTCTCCTCTCCCTCCTCCTGCTCTTCTCTCTCCACCAGGGCCAGAAAATGCTGGTGGAAAATTCGGACACCTACACTTTGGCCGCCATCAGCAGAAAGGCCGGGGGTGAATACAAATGCTCTCTGGTTGACAACGAGAAAATGGAGGCCTCCCAAAGTATCGTCGTTAGCTGTGAGTACTCGTGATATATGCAGAGCTTAGCATATTGTACCACAATAAGGGACAAGACAAAAACCTCCAACAGTCGTCCTCGCTTTGGCTTTGCCTGGAGCCACGGCTGCTCCTCCAATGCTCCCCCACACTCTTACACTTGTATTACAATCAGCATATACATAAATGAAATTTGATTAAACAACTTGTTCTACCCACTGAGCCACTCCGGCCCCTCATTGATTCAATGAAGGTATTTCCTTCCTATAAATAACAAGGCGCTCTTATTCACTGTAAATAGAGTCATGGTATCAGGGTAATGGTAATCAAATTTAGCCCAGCCTGGCAGGGAGGCAGATCAGTGAGTGCCAGGCTGGAAGGAGGAGAACTCATTTGACATTTCTGACATAGAGTGAGCAAAAGTGTTTGGGTGGGCAACTAAAAAGCTGTTTTTCCCTCCAACCATCCACCAGCACCCCTCAAGTAATTATTCCCTTCTTCCCATGTATATGTTTCTAGCCTTCACTTCAAATGGGCCCCATCATTGTAATGAAGAATAAGTCCCTCCTCCTGGTCCCATATTGCAGCTTCAGTGCATTTCACACATCTTTAACAAAGAAGCTATACACTGGGTTTGTGACTGAAGAACGATTACAGTGGCTCTCTGTGTGTGTGTGTGTGTGTGCGTGTGTGCGTGTGTGCGTGTGTGCGTGCGTGCGTGCGTGCGTGCAGCTGGCTGGCAGCAACATAAATGTCCTCTGGCAGCTAGAAGCTAAACATTTACCACCTCTTAGTATCACATGATTTTTTTCTACATACAGTATGCTAGTTTTCTGGATCAGGTTAAACCAGGTTCTTTTGTGATCCGGAGCAGGTTAAACCAGGTTCCCGTGTGATCTGGATCAGGTTAAACCAGGTTCCCTGGTGATCTGGATCAGGTTAAACCAGGTTCTTGTGTGATCCGGAGCAGGTTAAACCAGGTTCCCATGTGATCTGGATCAGGTTAAACCAGGTTCCCGTGTGATCTGAATCAGGTTAAACCAGGTTCCCTGGTGATCTGAATCAGGTTAAACCAGGTTCCCTGGTGATCTGGATCAGGTTAATCCAGGTTCCCGTGTGATCTGAATCGGGTTAAACCAGGTTCCCGTGTGATCTGGATCAGGTTAAACCAGGTTGCCGTGTGATCCGGAGCAGGTTAAACCAGGTTCCCGTGTGATCCGGAGCAGGTTAAACCAGGTTCCCGTGTGATCTGGATCAGGTTAAACCAGGTTCCCGTGTGATCTGAATCAGGTTAAACCAGGTTCCCGTGTGATCCGGATCAGGTTAAACCAGGTTCCCGTGTGATCCGGATCAGGTTAATCCAGGTTCCCTGGTGATCTGGATCAGGTTAAACCAGGTTCCCTGGTGATCTGGATCAGGTTAATCCAGGCTCCCGTGTGATCTGAATCAGGTTAAACCAGGTTCCCGTGTGATCTGAATCAGGTTAAACCAGGTTCCCGTGTGATCTGGATCAGGTTAAACCAGGTTGCCGTGTGATCCGGAGCAGGTTAAACCAGGTTCCCGTGTGATCCGGATCAGGTTAAACCAGGTTCCCGTGTGATCCGAATCAGGTTAAACCAGGTTCCCGTGTGATCTGAATCAGGTTAAACCAGGTTCCCGTGCAATCTGGATCAGGTTAAACCAGGTTCCCGTGTGATCTGAATCAGGTTAAACCAGGTTCCCTGGTGATCCGGATCAGGTTAATCCAGGTTCCCGTGTGATCCGGATCAGGTTAATCCAGGTTCCCGTGTGATCCGGATCAGGTTAAACCAGGTCCCTGTGTGACAGGGATCAGCGAAATAAATGTAGTTTGATCTATTCGATTTTGGTAAACTGTGTTTTTGTCAGATGTGTGTGATATGGTCTGAAAGTAGACCTTGTGACTTTAGCCTGCGATAAGAGGCAGCTAACCAATAGGACTCAACACAACCATCCTCTTCCTGTCTTGTTTTCTCAGACATGGACCTGAGTCTGACTCCCACTGGAAAGATTGTGAAGGCCGTAGGAGACACCTTGTCCGTGACGATGGAGAAGAGCACCTCGGGTGAAGCTAAAGTTTCATGGACAAAGGTAATGGTGCCAGAGTTTGGGAGATGGGAAAGAAGTGATGCAGAGCTGGTAAATGAGGAGCTGGATGGTTGTGTAAATCCATTTATTCTACACTGTTTCTGAAAGAGAGCTCACCCTAAACACATAACACTGCATTTAAAGAAGGGCTGATAGATTTTGTAGCCGATCACAATTGCTTTCCTGCAGTACTTGTGCCACGTTTTGTGGGTATGGAAAGCCGAAAGTACCATTAAACGCCTCTTTTCACACGCTTTGTATAAAAAATACACTTTTTACGCCGCTCTACAGATGGACTTTTTAGACATTGCTTTATATGCTATTTAAAAGCAGTCAAAAACGACATTTTTTATATATGATGGTTTATGAAAATGAGTCCCTCCTTCTGTTTTGCATAACGGGCAAGCCCAAAGTTCCTGTAACCAATGAATCAAGAGTAAAGCCAGACCAAACAGTGCAAGTTGTGCAAGCATTGTTAGGATGTGATGTTTAGAATAGTCCTAGACATTAGACCCGAGGTATTTCATTTCAGTTTTAACATGGATATAGTATTCAAATTGTATTTACACTGTATTTACATTTGAAAAATAGGAATTGTTAAGACACGCTAATATTTAATACATCCATTAAAACGTAAAAAAAAAGGTTACTAGAGTAAAAAACGTTAGAATAGTAAAAGTCACTACTATTATAAGAGTTATAAGACACTATCATATCTTATAACTCTAACAAGAACAGTGTACAGTTAGATTATTACAATCAAAAGATTGTAACTTGTTGTAATATCAGGCAAATTACAATTTATTTCTTTGAATACTGTGCAATTTACAAAGACATCACAGATCACATCCAACAGCGGCAGACACTTGCAGCACTTGCACTGCTGTGGTCTGGCTTTACTCTTGGCTGATTGGTTACAGAAGCGTTGGGCTTACTGGCTGTGCAGAACAGAAGGAGGAGGGCTCACTATTGTGACAAAAAAACGCTGTTTTTGACTGCTTTTAAACAGCGTTTTAAAGTCCATATGTAGAGCGGCGTAAAAAGCTGCGCTTTTGCAAGCGGCATTTCTGTGCGCCTGCTGTGACGCGTCACGGTGTGATCGGGGCCTGTGTTCTCAACAGCAAACTATTGTACAAAGGCTCATCTGAAACCAAAAGTAGAGTAGCAGCATTAGCAGTCAATTAAGTCTATCTTAAAATACGACGAGAAAAAGCTGTTGATTTGCTTTATTTCCACTGAAATAAAAAGTCATGTGGCTCTGAACAGGAGAAGTGGGTATAGGAGATAGATGAAATGAACAGATGGAACTGACATCTTGTGTTCATACATTTGCAGGCTGTGCTTGGTCGGCTGGATAAGTGAAAATGACAGTTGCAGATGTTTTGTTTTGCTTTCAGAATGGAAAGGCCCTGAAGGAGCCGCTGTTTAACAGGTTGACCTATGCTGATGCAGGACTCTACGTATGTGAGCTTTCCATGACTGGCCTCACGCGACATCAGAGCTTTGAACTGGTTGTAGAAGGTGAGTGAGAGTGTGTCTGTCATAGTCACACTGGTTTCCTCTGCTGGCTAAAATGAATGGAACATTAGTTGCACCATCTTCTCTCCTTGTTGAAAACGTCCACGGAGGCCTGCTTTCTCCTGTTTTCACATGTTTTTTGGCAAATGCTGGGGGTCATAACATGTTGTTATGTATTGCATCAGGAAAGCCTGTGATCACCAGTCTAACCAAACACCTCGCTGATGATGCCAATTCCAAGGTTTTGACCTGCGAGGCTGAGGGAGTACCAGAACCCAACTTCCAATGGAGCGTCAATAGTACAGATGTAAGTGTGTGTGTGTGTGTGTGTGTTTAGTTTCTTCAGTGGAGAAAAAAGCAGCAGCATCTTGTAATGGGATCACAACAGCCTCCATGCCAAATCGGGCCTGCAGTGTTAATGTAATGGCCCCTTCCCCACATCTTACCCCCTAACACCCATCTTTAAACTTCATTTTGATCTCACACCTGTAAAGTTTCGTGACTTCATCTTCATGAAGTCTAATAAACACGTGGCAAAGTACTCCAAACCTCCTCTGTGGTTGTTTTTTTGCCATGACGACTCACAAGGTGAACACAACAGCAGCATCGCTGTTGATAACAGCAAACAGTGCAGTGTTCTCTGAGGATCCTGTCCCTAAAGAGAGCTCCTGTTGAGCTTTCCCTCTTTTCCACCGTTGCTCCATCATGAAAGTACAGTGTTGTTTCATTGAGGCTGTGTTAGTGCAGAAGTGTTTTAGCAGCCGCTATGGATTGTACTCGAGAGCTACCTCTCTGACAGGCAGCAGCTGGAGCTGAGTGTGAATAACTCGCTGAGACAAGCTCTCCTCACCGTGTGGGTTCAGCCTCAGAACTTCGTACTTATCGAGATGTTCTGGTCAGGCCTCGTCGTGAGCAGGTAGCGCTCTAACAGCGAGGCAACATGTCTCTGTTGGTTCAGCTTTGTTGGTGAGGAAGTGTTTCCCTCTCCATTCAGAATAAGTTTGCAGCTTGGCATTCACTGCTCTCCAGCGCTCCGGTCTGATGTCTGCATTTGCAGTATTTTCCTCCCAGTATGTGTCTTCCCACCGTCCCACTGTTTCACCCCTGTCGAGCAACACACTGTCTACATAATATCCTGTAGAATGGAGGAATGCTGTGAGATGTTTGAAGCCTGTGTTTTTGTTTTTTGCTGTGCCTCCAGGAGGAGAGCTCCTACACCAACGGCAAGGCCACCCATAAGATCTCTGTGATCCCCAAGGTGAACCTGACAGTCACCTGCAGCGTCAGCAACAAGCTGGGAGAAGATATCATGACCATCAATGTTTCCTCCGGTAAGTTAACGCGTGTCGACAGTTTGGTTAGTTGGCTTTACTCAGTGATACTTCTGTGTAGTGGTACACTGACGTCATACAGCAGTGAAGAGACAAATCATGTATTTTCACATGCTTCGCTGTGGTACTGCCTTTTGTTGTTTTGAGTTAATGCAATGGGCTAATCCGGCTAATTAGGCAGCATTGCTTGTAAATAGAGAGAGATACATTAGTCAAATATAAAGTAAAGCTGCACTCTCTGATGTAAAGCATGAGATCACAGAAATGTGCCAGCTCTCCTCAGCCAGTAATCTGGTTGACATACACATTTTCTGCAGCTGTGCTCAGTAGGAAACAAACTGCTGGTGACTCGATGATTGTGATACTGCCAGTGTGACCTGACACTTGTGATTTTATTAATGACTGCTTTTTTATAACACTGCAATAAAGCGTTGCATGAAACAGGACAACATCTGAACAAGCCACAGTTAAGAGCAATTGAAGTTGCTCATGTGAGAGCTCTCTTATCTTCATCTTGAATCTAAACCATAAGAATAAAGTTTATATGAGGGCTTTTATAAATATACCGCTAAGATATCTATGGATCGAATTGGAAGTATCGAATTTTTGTACAACTGGCAGGAAAGCATGAGGTTTAAGAACAACGTTCTGGGAAACAGAAAGTTAACTAGTACTATCTGGATATTAGACATATGAGGTATGAAAGTTATTGACACATAGAACCTCATGTTTAACCCAAGACTCAGTCCATCCCTGGTGGAACACGTCAGCAGTAAAAACTAAACTGTGGTCAGCAGCATTCTGTCATTTTCATCTCCCATCAGAGCAGTGTTGTGGTTGAACAGCACTACAATGCTGTCAACATAGAGTATTCATTTCTGTGTTCATCACACGACTACATGAAGAAAGGAATATGTTTGAAGTCTTGTAATACTGGGATTCTTTCCTTCTTCTGCATTCCACGTTGGCATGACAACATATAAATGTACTTAGACTACATCTTAATCGTATCCAATGGATACCTTAGCCTACATGAGTCCATTTTCTTTTTGTCATTATAAAGTAGACCAAAGAAATCACATCAGGGAGCATTCAGGATGGATGTATTGTTCCATGTGAAGCAGGGGGGGGATGATGCAGAAGACACTGTTACAGAATATCTTTTCTCCTTTCTTTGAGATCACTTGTTCTATTTTCTGCAATTCATATACAGTAAATATGATGAATATGAAATATAATATTATCAACATCAGTTATTTGCTGAGTCTACCCTAACCCTTACGTGGAACATTTAAATGATGGTTACTCTGGGTACTGGAATACAACAAAACAAAGGGGATTATTTAAGGAAAGGCTAAATGCTGCGTCGCTATCATTTCATGCATTCATTCTCTGCGTATTGCTGTCTGTGGTAATGGTCTTTCTCTTGTCTCTCCTCCTTCACCGTCTTCGGCTGCGTTCCCTGTTTGTCGGGGTGCTAACCCTTCTCGCCTTGTCTCCCTGCAGTTTAACAGCCTCTGCCTGGAACATGCTCTGACAGCAGAGTGTATTGATGCTTTCTTCTTTCCAACTTACAGTTTGCTTGTTGAAAGGCACTCTCAGAGAATAACTGAGCAGGCCTTACTCATGTTTGATCAGTGCACAATTTTGTTTGGTTGTTTTATTTGCCTTTTATTTTTATGAGTTCTAATGTATTTATGTTTGATTTCAGTTTGTAAGGAGGAGAAGAAGGAAGAAGGTAAGATTTTGAGTTCTTTTGCCCTTTCTAGACTTCTCTGTTTAACAAGAAATATCAAGCTGCTGTCTTGATCAAACCTACTATCATGGCAAAGTTCACTAAAGTGTTCTCCAACACTCAGCTCTCTCTCTTCATGTATAAACTGAGCCTCATTCATTCTTCACATGTACCCTCGCCTCAGCTTTCCCATCTTCATTATTCTTCTTCAAACGGGCCAACTCCTGCAGAGGACTAGCATCAGATTATAAAGAGCGTCTGATGATTAAAGGACTGTGCATAGTTGTGTTAAATGACGACCTATCAATGTGCCACTGAACTACATACACATGGATAATATTCAGTCAAAGCATTTAGTATTTAAAGTACATTATATGGTCTTCTGGTAATAAAACATCTGTACATTTGGTAAACGTCAATAGCTCAGCATGGCTGCTGTAGATACATATGGTTCATTTTAAAGTGTTAGATGAGTAATCATGTTCTCTAGTGATCGGTAGTGGCACACAGTCTCCCATCGCCTCTTTAATTCCAGTCAACAGAACAAGTCTCTGTATATCTTAATGATACTGTGACTACATAGAAAGTAGGCACAACAGTGACTGGTCCACACATGACACATTGATAGCACAGCTGCCCTGAACCAGCTGAGAACGTGACGCTGAGTCAGTCAGGAGTGTTTGCTAAATGTGATGACATACTGATGAACCTCTCCTGTTCTATAAAGGAACACACCACCTCCTCCACAATATCCAACATGTCGTCATGTGCTGCTCATGATTCCCAGAATGTAAACAGAACTTTACTCTGTGTGGTTTCATGTCGCTATAGTAACAACGAGAAGACGTCGTCCAACTATAAACACAAGACGAAGCAGTGAAGTGTTGGCTGATGAAGTGTCACTTTGTTGCTTCAGTATAAACTAGAGGACAGCTCTATGAAATGGTGCTGAAGCAGTGGTGCTGTCTGTTGTCAGGCTCTCCGGAGGAGTCAGAGGACCAGGCTAAGCTCATCGTGGGAGTGGTGGCAGGGCTCCTCATAGCTGCTGGCTTGCTGGGACTCATCTACTGGCTCTACATGAAGAATGCAAGGTATAGAAACACACAGTTGAACATGTGAAAAACCTGAAATTGTTCTCTGGTCGGTGAATTTAGAATAATAATCATAAGGAAGTTGGGCAAGGTTTACAGCCACAGTCTCACAGTAGATTGAACAAACACGCCCTAAAGGGATCACATTATGTGGAAGAAGTGATCACGTAGCAGAGGGAGGAGAAGTAAGCATGTGATGGGTGGATGCTGAAGAGAGTGTGCTGTGGCCTGACATCTGGAGCAGGGTGACAAGGTTATTCTGTAGCATAGTGCTTCACGCATTTGTAATTCTGTTTCCAACACAGACAAGGAAGCTGGAAAACTGGTGAGAAGGAGGTGGGAACATCTGAGGAGAGCAAGAAACTGGAGGAGAATAATCACACTGTTTAAAGGCACTCAGGCTGCGCTACATGGGATGACAGGTAAGACAATCTGTAACAAAAGTTCTCAAGTTACATTTCAGTTCAGCTTTAATTTGAATGTTGACATACATGTACATCTCAGTATCTCAAGTTACATTTCAGTTTATTACAACATGCGTCTTATATTTGTAGGTTTCCGTAGGTTTGGTCCTTATTCCTCTCAGTACTCACTTCCACTTCATTAGTATAGAGTCAGCCCAACAACTGTACAATCCTCTGTCCTCTGATTGTTCAATACTTTTGTTTATGACCACTAATTAATTAGCATGCTAACACGTTAACTAAGTTGATGAACATAGTAAAGGCAAGGCAAGTTTATTTATAGCACATTTTAACAACAAGGTAATTCAAAGTGCTTCACATGAAACCATTAAAAGCATCAAAACATAAGGCAAAAGGAGATTTAAAAACAAATAAGAACATTCATTGAAACATTAAAAACAGTCATTAAAACAGAAAGCAGTGTAAGAAATAAAATACAGTAGTAAAATGCAGAAATGTATTAATATCCTTGAATGTGGTTCAATTAAAGGCAGCAGCAAACAGAAAAGTCTTCAGTCTGGATTTAAAGGAGCTGAGGGTCTCAGCAGACCTGCAGCTTTCTGAGACTTTGTTCCAGATATGTGGAGCAGAACAACTGAACGCTGCTTCTCCATGTTTAGTTCTGACTCTGGGAACAGAAAGTAGACCGGTCCCAGACGACCTAAGGGGTCGGGATGGTTCATAAGGTAGCAGCAGATCAGAGATGTGTTTTGGCCCTAAACCATTCAGTGCTTTATAAACCAACAGCAGGATTTTAAAGTCAATTCTTTGCTGGACAGGAAGCCAGTGCAAAGACCTCAGAACTGGAGTGATGTGATCCACCCTCCTGGTCTTAGTGAGGACTTGAGCTGCAGCGTTCCGAATCAGCTGCAGCTTTCTGACGGACTTTTTACAGAGACCTGTAAACACACCGTTACAGTAGTCCAGTCTGCTGAAGATAAATGCATGGACAAGTTTTACCTGTTGAGACATAAGTCCTTTAATCCTTGATATATTCTTCAGGTGATAGGAGGCTGATTATGTAATTGTCCTGATGAGGCTGTTCAGGTTGAGGTCTGAATCCATAACTACACCTAGATTTCTGGCTTGTTTGTGGTTTTTAACATCAGTGATTGAAGCTGAGCGGTGATTTTCAGTAAAGGTCATACCTGTTAGTCATCAGCATGTAGTTAGCCTGTTTCTAGCTGCAGCACCAGCTGGTGTGTTCACTGTTGGTTTATACAGTACATCTGACCCCTGGAAGGTTTGCCACGTCTGACTTTGTTGCTGTGTTCCATACTTGGTTGCCATACTTAATAGGACTGATGGCCATGAACTAATGAAATAAGATCTATGTTGTAATAAACTGGAATTATCCTTTAAGATAATGTGATTTGTATTTGTGTACAGGTGTTTCTCTTGTATGTGTTTGAATCTTACATGATTGAGATGATGACTGTATTTCTCTGTATGTCTTAGTGGGGAAGAAGCAGCCATGCAACATCAAAAATACAGACTCCCAGTTGGTTGCTGACACGCTCCATCAGGCTCCACAGCAGCAGCAACACTCAGTGTAATCTTCCACCAAGTCCTGCCCACTGCCTGCTGTCCCACCGCACTGTTACTGTTTCATTGTGTTCCTGGTTCCTGCTCAATGCTCCCTGTGATCTTTTGTTCTGAGCTCTCAGGCTGTGTGGTGGTTTTTTTACCGCTTAGTTCTTCCTTTAGGATTTTTTGTTTGCTTGTTCGTTCCTGAATTTCTTCAAAGAATGTAAATCCCTTGTACACTTTTTGTATAACAAATTACGATGTGTCTGCCCTCGCTGAGCATGCCAATGTTTCTTTTTATTGTTTCTTTTTACGTTTTGTGCGCTGTGTGTGAAAAGCCTTTGTTTGGCTGTGCTCAGAGAAAACAACAGCTGACTGCTGTTTAACCTGCTGAAACATCTCTTACCCTCCGAGCCCTGTCTGTCTAGTTCATCTACACAAAGACTCCTACATATGTTGATGTAATATGAATGATTTCTATACATATGTGCAGTTTATTTTAACTGTGACCAAAACAAAATGGTATCAATCTTAAATTTCATTTGTGTAGCTGTAAATAAGACACCTTCAAATGAAGCATTATGACACACACAACCACTGATTAGTTGTTTATGTAACTTATGTCATTTCTGACCACCTTTTCTCCATCTCAAGAGAGACCTTTTTGAATTCCTTTATGTTGCAAATAGTTTTATCTGAAAAGGCAAGACGTCCTCAGAGAGGTGAAACAAAATGTACGAAATGCAAACATGTTTTTTGCTTTTTGCTTTCTTTTAATAGTTTCAGCTGATTTAGTTGAATACACTACATTGTTATCTTCATGTCTTCACCTCTATAGTTCCTGTACCATTTTTTTGTTCATGCTTTAATTTTTGATGAGCTTTACTTAATGCCAGGTCTGAAATCTGTTGTTGTGTTTTTGATGTATTTATATTCTGTGTGCTCCCTCCCTGGATGGCGATGCTGCAGCATCAAGTGTTGGAAAGGTTTGGGAGTTACATGAACGTGAATAAGGTTATACAGTATCTGTGCTTATTCTCTGCTGTGTTATTATTATTTTGTCATTTTTAGCTCAGTGATGTGAAGGATAACTCATACTGAAGACGGTGGTTATGATTGGCAGATCAGATGGTGGCTCTCTGTCAATCAATTAATCAATACATCCCACAATGCAACACCCCAATGACCCGCCAAGGACAAAGGGTTAAGACAGTGGAAGAACATCGGTTCATTGGTAACATTTATAGCTCAGTTCACATCATGTAAACTTGCTGAATACATTCATAATGACTCAAGTTGTTCTGATAAATAACCATTTTCCACCCTGAATATATACTGTCACCAATAGCCAGACTCATAACATATTTGAGTCGTCATCTGGCAGCAACTTCCTTGTAATTTAAGGATGGACACGTGGAACTGTTTGTAGACTGGAAGAAAAGTACCAATTACAGTATTTTAAGTTGACTTTGTCATGAGCTTCAGATGCAGATAATGTTGGCTGATCATAAAACACTAAACGTTAACTTGAAGGAACCACGCACCAGTTGATCTTTTGTTTGTCTTGCCAAAGTGAAGCAAACGGATGACATTCCATTCTCTTACTTTTTGTTTAACTGTAGAAGTTACCAATGTAGAGCACCTCCCCACACAGCATGACAGCGGCGGAATCATATTGTGGGATGGTTGCGATCAACACTTTAAGCACCTAGTCCTCATGCCTTTTGTTCCTTTTCAAATAAACAGGTCAACAGTGAAACCAAAGATGGTGAGATGAGAAGGCCATAGTAGTGTTGTAAATACAGACTTCTGCTTTTCTACGTTGTTGACAATAAAGTGTACATTTTGAAAGACGTAGAGTTTTATGTCTGATGTATGTGGGTTTTAGTCAATGAATACTAACAACATACAAATATATATTCATATGTGGGATGTTTTGAGTGTTGAGAGGTAATGAGTTAGGGCTGGCTCAGGTTTACAGTTAGGGCTGGCTCAGGTTTACA